>NC_051179.1:98356402-98526402 GCF_013339695.2 Rhipicephalus sanguineus
AGAGTAAAATACTATTTCAGAATACAAGAATCACCACATTTGCCTCGAGAAGAGCTTTGGTGAGCGAGAAAGCACTCGAAAACACAGTACGGGTGGCGACGCCACCTTGACGTGTCCACACCAATCGCCATTATAAATTCTGTCGGCGTCTGCTAGAGCCTACATAGTTCCTTATCCGTAAAAAATCACTACATTTTCCTCTTCAAGAATCAAAGTTTCAATGAACTTCGTTGAACCAATGTCACCAAAATACGAAAAGTTCACTTTGAAATCCGTGACGTGACGCACGCAGACTTCGGCGCGAAATTTAAGGATGAAACTATGACCTTGGTTGTTTCCTCTATTATTAGCCTATGATGGTGACAACAAAGGGATTAGTGTTAGGGCACATTTAATAAACTGAATCCAATCACTGTTTCACTTTCGCATCGCTTTCACATGCCTGCACATTTTCGCCATTTTGGCCTCCTTTAACGTTACGACATTTATCGTAAATCACCACAATGCTTACCCTGTGGGTAGTGCGCACTGCGTAAGCTCACAGAGAAGGAGATATGTTGTGGAGAAATTGCTATCCGCGCTGAAGATCGCGGAGGTCGCAATTACATACCACCTGTGAACGAGTATAGCGCTACGTAGCCACCAATATTGCAGGGCGCACAGCACAGCGCAATGAAAATTCATGTCGTCAGCATGCAACGTGTAATGATTTATATCTAGGAGTACACTTTTCCGGAAGTTCCGCAGAAAGTAGTTGTTCACAAGCGCCTGTACCGCCACGCGTCCAACTAATATAAGCGTGAACTCACATGGTATCATGCACAGTACAATTCATCGATCCCTTTCGGAAGCGATTTCGGAGAACTTATTATTTTAAACGTTATGCTTGGGAAACTAAACTGTGCTACCTCGAATCGTTGTGAGAGTGTGAATGGACGGAATCGCGCTGTCCCTTATTAGATATCTTCCATGACAGGATGTGCTAAAATTGTGTTGTGTGTGTTAGCTCTTTATTAATTTGTATTTTCCTCTAAGGCGTAAAGTATATTGTTACGAGTACTGTTTACTTATTTGTCAATCTTATATCTCCAATGCAGAAGCCTTGTACCAACTTGAATTCGGCCACGTCAAAGACTGGAATCAGGATGTAAAGCACTCGCTTCCTTTGCAGCAGCAGCACAAAATTTTCTCCTGTTTGAAGACGACAGCTCGCGACCGCGAAAAAAGTCAAAACCAGGAAACATAGCCAGGCTTATAATTATGCAGAAATTGGCAAATTAGGCTGCCTGCATTTTCCAGAGCTCATTGTCACGCACTCTATTTGGGTCAAAGGAGAAGTTGGATAGCACTCAGACATAGCTTGGCTTGTACTTCGTATTGAGTGCGACTTTCTTCACAGCAGGCTGCGCGTGGTTGCGTAACAGCAGAGCTCAACAGCAGAATTTGCGATCACATTGATATGCAGGAAAGTCACATGATTTCAGCAGAAACTTCGCCTATGATGTCATACTGCTACTGAACTTTCAATTAATTGAATACCTTCTGCCAGGCGTCGCATAAGTATCATTCTGTGGCTGGTGTCCGTGATTGGTGTGTCACTGGAAGTACAGTAAGCTGCGCCTGGCCGCTTAGCGGTCATCAGTGTGTGGCCAGCTTGACCACTGCCAGAACCAGAGTCGACAGTCACGTGTCGCTTACAGGAAAAGAACTCTACCAAGCAATATGTCTTGCTTCTCCTACGCAAAACGCCACGAATAATATTTCAAGCAATCTTTTTGCTCACAAAAGGGACAAAACAACCAAGTTCTATGGTGCCGGTGTTCTTTAAGGCAACTGAAAACGTACCGGTCAGAGTGAATAATCACAGAATGGTAACGCGAAAAACACCGCGAGACTCTTTTAAGCAAATTTTTCGATATGCGGCGACTATGAAGTGGTATAAGAACAATACGACGCATGCAGCAAACAGTGGGAAGTGAGCGCGAGAGCAGTTTGCATTTGTCCGCAGCCGTTTGCTGCACAAGCGTCCACTTCGCGCGCACGCCCCGGCGCTCAACATGCCATTAGCTAGCTCGAAGGCAGCGCCGTTTCTCAGCGTGCAACGTCTTTTACCGCAGAAGTAGCACAGAATATAGCGAAACGAGATAATCATATACGCACTCTCATTATGAGCACTAATTGTGGTGCGAATGAATGCATCACCACGGCCGCTGTTTTTTTTATGTAGCGGCCGTGGTATCACACTACGCAGAACAAAGTGAACGACTTCATAATACAGCTTACAGGCTCTTCCGTTAGGCTGCGTGACGTGACGGTTTCTTGTGACTTTAAACGCGATTTAAAAATATAAATATTACTGAGATCGTGAAACGTATGCTTGAATTTGCCAATATAATGCATGATCTTTTCATTCCCATCAAGACATAGGCGTGCACAGTGTTCCCCATTAGGGGGGGGGGGGCAAAGGTTCATCGCAGCACGCCCCCCACCCTACTAAGTCAATGTATGGGGCAGATTTTGCGCCCCCCCCCCCCTCTTAGGTGACTAGACGGGTCAATCTACGGGGCAGATTTTGCGCCCCCCCTCTTAGGTGATTAGGGGGGGCGGCCGCCCCCCTGCCCCCCCCCCCTGTGCGCACGCCTATGCATCAAGACCTAATCTCACGTGCTGGCCAGTTATCAGTATGTTTAAGATAAGTGTAATGAATTTTTTCCAAAAGCTTACTTCAAGCTTTCCACATATTCAATTTGTGTTGTACGCCAGGCTGCACACGAAGTGACGACACAGATTCATGACTCGTGACGCAGATTCAGGCCCACGAGCGCACCTTGAACCGCATCTACCAAGCGTACCTGGAGCTGAAAGCGTTCGCAGTGCAGCGTAATGACGGTTCTGGCGGTGCCCTTGGTGTCATATATCCTAATGCATAGGCTGTAGTTGAAGCTTTTCCTCTAGAGTCTGCACCAACTCTATGGAGGCATGGAAGCCTCCAGAAAACACGCAGCATTTTAAATGCGAAAGCATCTTATGCTCGGGGCAGTGTCCATTCTACGGCACTCCAGCGTGCGCGCGCTGTGGGTCGGCGTGAAAGGAGGCACGTATGTTTGAGCTAAGATGTCTGGGAAGAAAAAAGGAGTCATTGCCGTCGTTCTGATCAATATTTTGTCGGCTATCACGAGGCTATTCTGTGCATTCGCTCTCGTTTAGCTTCGGGAGGATAAAAACAAAAGAAAAGATTACTCAATATATCCCTATCGGAAAAAACAGCGTTTCCAGTGCCTCCCAGTGCCTTTCAGCGCACTGGGTGGCACTGGAAACGCTGTACAGTGTGCCCCAGTGTACTACAGCGCGCTAGGAGGCACTGGGACAAACTGTACAGCGTGGCCAGTGCCACCCAGTGCGCTGAAAGACGCTGGGAACACTGTACAGTATGGCCCAGTGTGTTACAGCGCACTGGGAGGCACTGGCCACGCTGTACAGTGTCTGCTCGCGCACTGGGAACACTGGCAGCACATTGAAAAAAACTGGGCGCACTGAGTGGAATTCATATAAGATTTGGTATTGGGTCGCGAGAAGTCAAAAGAAAAACTTACGGAAGGTCTTAAAAATATTCTATTGTGTGTTCTGTACATATCTAGCTCCAGTTTTAGTTAAGCGACGGAGGTTTGTATACGCTAAAGCAATCATCTGTCGAGCGCTCGCGTGCGCGCTTTCTCTGAAGTGTGTGATCAAGTGTTGTAAATGTAGTTCATATAACTGCATCGAAACAACTTATCATTCGCAACACAATATGACATTAGTATTAGTCTGATAATAACATCAACCTACGCTAACAGCCAGTCCTTCCATATGGGCTCGTACCGGTGAAAGCCGCACGTCACCGGCAACAGTGAGCCAATGTAACGCTCAATCTCGGCGTTTTTAGCTTCTGATTCATGTAGTCGAAGGTGCTAATATGGCCTCGCTTGAGTCGAGTATGATCGAAACTACATTCGAAAGGTTATTAGATTCTTGGTAATTGAATATCCACGTTCTTCACAGCGATCGTGGCGCACGGAGTACAGCTCTAAGCCTAACGGTCGGTTCGGCTAGGATGCTGTACTGCGGCTGTATAGTACGCGGAACGTAAACAAAAAGAACAGAAAATGTGTTCAAACGGGTGACGAAAACTAAAGCCTTCAGTGTGCAGGTCAGATACACATTGTTGTTTACGTAGGTATGACTGACTGCTTAGCAAGCCAGTGCGATTGCCGCAACACATCTGCGGTTACGCTAATATTTTTTGCGGCAAAACGGGCTAGAAAGACGTTCCGATCCAAGGCAGCACACAAAAAACAAATTAACTACCTTCCCTTAGGTTCTCGCGAGCACGAAGAAACTGAAATCTGCGTTTGAAAACGAGAAAAATGAAAATACTGGCTACCGGAGGTAGTTATAACATGAAGAAAAAAGTGCGAGTATCTCGTCTTTCAGGTGTGGTGCAGTCTCGCAGAAACATAAAACGACTAACGACCTGTCTTAAAAACAAATGTGACAGACTAAGACCACCGAACCGAACACGACGAAAAAGATTAGTGCGACTAGACCGTTCCCACACTGATCCCCATATAAATACTGCAAACACACGGTGCAGCTTTTGCACGTTTATACGTGAGCAATGTAAAACCTGTAATGTGTACCAGAGTTTAGAGACAAAGAAAAGGTTACATATGGTGGCCCGCGTGAAAATAGAAAAGTCTCATCCTCTAAGAGACCCGTTTCTACGTGCAGTTATTCAGCTGAGGCTTGGAAGAGTTTTACCTTCACTCGTTGTCAGCTCGGACTATGTGCATGGGGCGCTCTATGGTTATCTAAAAGAAGTAGTTGGTGCATGCAATTTTTTATTGGCACGTTTCTCTAGCGAATATCTAGCGGGAGTAAAACGAAAAAGGTTGTATAGAGACCTTCTCGACATTGTTTTACCGGCACCACTTTACAGGAGTTTGTACCCTGCTGGACGTGGCGAAAATGTACTGGCCCGAGTAAAAAAAATGGCTGTCCCATCTAGTTCAAAATCATTTTTCTTTAAGCTCCATACAGGGACTCTAGAAGTTAAAACGTGGATGCATGAAAGGGGACTGTTTGTACCGTGGGGAACGCACTGTTTTCTCTGTTGTAAACCTGAAACCATCGAACATGTCTTTCTGGATTGTTGGGAAGGGATGTTCTTCTGGGACATTCTGCAGAGAACTATAAAAAAAGATTTACCGATTGATGCCTACGGGATCAGGTTTTTACCAGTTAATGAAGAAGACGATGGAGCACCTTATGATACTGTTATGTTGCTCGGCCTTCACAGTATTTGGAAAAAGTACATGGCAGTTCGCCATGCTGATATCAATACACTCCCCATTCGTGAATATTTCCGCCAAATGATCACGAAGTTTATTGAAGAGTGTAAAACTAAAGACCCAATTCCAGAGTGGCTCGAACATCTTGAGCCACTTATCCGTCTAAAGGAATTCTAGTCACTATGTAACCATTCCGGTAATTACCTCTGTATGTACTGTTTATGCACTGTAATATTATTGTATGAGGTGCAAAAGTAAGTAATAAAGAAAAAAAAATTCAGGTGTTGTGCAGCGGTAACGTGTCAGACTCAGGATGTATCCTGCATCGAGGTGGTGGGTTCGACTCCCGCTCGGTGTCTTTTTTTTTCAAGGTTTTTCTTTTTTTTGTCGCAGTGCTCGCGTATTAGCCCTAATTACGATCCGGGTATGACCACAGCTTTTAGAAACAATTTAAAAGCCCGATTTCGGCCCGTAACGGGTGGCCCAGTGTGCAGTGCGCCAGCGTCCAGCGTGCCTCGTGCAGCGTCCCAGCGTCCCAGTATCCAGCGCCACACTGGTCCAATAATCAGGTATGGCACTGGGACAGTGCCACTGGGTTTTCCGATAGGGATTTACAACATAAATATGAACTAACAAACAAGCACTCAGCATACAAACTGAAAGGTAGCTAAACAACATGTTAATATTAAGCGGAATGGTACAAACGCGAGATAGTTATACCAATAATGTCACCGTCGTAATATCATGGACACCATCGAGGAAGACACACGCGCAGGCATCGGTGGCAGGTGAGGTGGCGGAAACGCTCAGCCGTCGGTGTAGGTGCAGATGGAAGCGCCCGGTGAGTAGAAGTCAACGGCAGGACGGCCTTTCAGCGTTCGTCAGCCTGAATACTGGTTTTGACACGGGAGACACTCATCTTGCCTGGCCAACGTCAGGTGACCAGAAGCTTGGGTCTGTGCCAAGGTGGGAGCTCGCAGCGGTCTCGATGCAGGAAATTTGCCGGCCACCACTACGGCGCCATAGTCAGTTTTCAGGCCGCCACGTCTCTCCAGTTCTACCTCCGTGATTTCTTCTACCCAGCGTCGGGGCTACGCATTGGTGGAGCTGGTATTAGGTATGTTCACGCGCCCCCTTTGCACATTGCTTCTTTGTTGATTTGCAACCACGAGAGCTCGCCTTATCACAGTCAGTCGTCGTCCTTTTCGTCCTTGCATCGGCGTCTTTGGTCACACTCGCGCACATTGCGAAGCCGGCACTTCTCGCATCAAATCGGTGTAAGAAACCATCACGGATAACGAAATGCTGTATTTGACGGTGCATACCTAGCTGAGAGGAATGTGTTGCGAGTGAGGCCGATGCAACAATCCAGAAGTAAGGCAAGCCAGGTTTTTTTGTTGCTCCAGAAGTATGCAGGTGACACAAAGCGCAGACACGTCGTACGTTGGCAGAGACGGGTACTAGATGGTATGGCCTATTGGGACTGAGCGCCTGCGTATGAAAGTGTGTGTGCAGGTTCGTAAACGACGACAATGTCGTAATCGCGAAGCGGAAGTGTCCAACGGGCGAGCCGGCCGGACGGATCTTTTGAAGAGGAAAGCAAACACAATGCGTGGTGGTATGCAGACACGCTAAATCGGCTTCCGTAAAGATAGAAACTTGCCTATAGCCCATATGATGGTTATAAAATATATTTCTGCTACGAACTAATTCACATCCGCTTTTATTGGCGCACCACTACACTCTAAAAACTGAAACTCCTGCAGTGAGAGTTACAGAGCTGTGTTACTCCCACAGATCTCATTATACTCTCTCTCGGGGAGGCGCTTTACTCTCTTTTGGCCAGGAGGAGTGAAAAGGCCTTTCACTCCTCCTGGCGAAAGAGAGTAAAGTGCCTGTTTCACTCCCGCATCCCACGAGAGAGTAAAAGGTTGTTTTACTCTCTTGCCATATAAAAGCTTGTCACAGAGCTTGTTTTAGTCTTGCAACTCTCCAAATATAACGAGCTGTAAAGAAAAGTTCGTGCAGTCTAATATCTTTGACAGTAGCTCAATCGAAGAAGTGACGGCGATAGATTCCTCGTCAACTTATCGCGACGAAAACCGCTGACATGCACAAAGAATCTGCGATCATAAATGTACGCGATTATATATACTCACACGTACGCACACTCTGAGTCAGGTCCTAGTTATTAACTGACTAAAATGCTATGGACAGAAAGCACGAGAAAAAAAAAGGGGGGGGGACTCTTAGTTTCGCCTTTAAAACGCGACAGCGGTATTGGTACACACGCATGGACGCGCGCGCGCGCACGCACACACACACAACACACACACACACACACACACACACACACACACACACACACACACACACACACACACACACACACACACACACACACACACACACACACACACACACACACACACACACTATCGCCTTCTCAATCGCTAGCTTGCCTGCGCTTCTCGATGGAGACGTACACACAGTGCCGCAAGGAAAGCCAAAGTGCAAACGCCCTCTGTCTCTTTGCATCTACCTCGACTTTTCGCTCACGACCAACCAACGCTGCTTTTTCACTGAGAACCAATGACGCCGACGCCGCCGACACCGGAATTTCTGCGAGACGAGCTCTTTGATCTATCGCGTCCAAAAAAAAAAAAGATATATATAAACGCGACTTCCTTCAAGCAGCCGCTAAACGGGAGGGCTGTTACATGAGCAGCCGAGAGAAGCACGATAACGCAACCTTACGACGCAGGCACGCAGGCGCGAGCGAGGAAAGACAAAATAAAAAAAAACAGACACACACACACACACACACGCGCGCGCGCGCACCAGGAGAGGAGAAGCGTGCGTGCTCACGTCGAAGTCTCGCCGTCGCCCGTCGCTGCCTTCGCCATTTTCTCCCGTTGCCCGGTCATCGAAGTTTCCGAATTGCTCAGATGTGTCGGCTGTGCGTGCCCGTGTCCTGTGTGTGCGCGACTCTGATCTCAACGCTGGACGTGAACGGCATTTAGCGACGGCAGTGCAACATCGCGTACTGTGAGCGTGTTCGTGTTGGTTTCATGATGGTCTGAAGACTCAAGCGTGCTTGCACCTTCGTGTGTTCGGGTTCGGCCAGCACCTGGTTAGGCACAGTCGGAAATGCGAACGGTAAGTGGTGCTTCTGTGTTCTCAGTTTCGCGTCGCTCACGTGTGTAGTGCTGCACAGTGTGTCGCGTGGAAAGTACAATAAAAAGCAGAATGGAAAAGCATTGCGCGCACATACGTGTGATGCCTGATGCGCGTTTAAAAAGCTTTTGTGAAGGCACACGCTTCGCACGGCCAGTCTATCGAAGAGCGGGTACGCCTCAATGAAGACAATTTGTGCTATACAATTTCTTTGCTTGCCATAAAGCGTGAATACGGCAGCGTGCTTTCAGAAAATATAAACAAGCGAGAGGCCGCGGTTATCACTCCGTCATGTGTGCATTAAGGCTAACTTTTGTTTTCAGTTGATTCAGTTATTGTAGTTGTCAGCCTCGGTTGTACGATGGTTGCGGTGCTCGGCTGCCGACCCGAATGTCGCGGCTTCGATCTCGGCCGCGGCGGTAGCATTTCGGTGGAGGCCAGGGGCGTAGCCAGAAATTTTTTTCGGGGGGGCGGGGGGTTCAACCATACTTTATGTATGTTCGTGCGTGCGTTTGTATGTGTGCATGCCTATATACGCAAGCAAAACTGAAAAATTTCGGGGGGGTTTGAACCCCCCCCCCCCTTGGCTACGCCCCTGGTGGAGGCGAAACGCTAAATGCCTGTGTACTCTGCGATGTCAGTGCACGTTAAAGAAAACAGATGGGCGAAACTTCCGGTGCCCTTCGTTGCGCCCTTCACTTTTTTAGAAAAACTCCTATTTTCATAATTCATTTTCGGTAAAAGAGCCCCCTCCATCAGAATTTCGCTCCCCGGCCCCCTTCCCCTGTGGCTACGGGCCTGGCGTACGCTATTCCAAAACTCCCTAATATTAGTAAGTGGGAATACTTTTCGATAACAATTTTGCATTGCGCACTTTGTTCGTCTCTAAGACAAAAAAAAAAGAACCAGCATACCATATATAGGGTAATAACGTCATTAGGTTGGACTAGAACGAATAAATTATGCTACAGAGATATGATTATGGCCATATTATGTGAAAGTTGTCTGCTAAGTGACAGCGTTTATGGTGAAGCACGTGCATTTTACGATATTGACACTTAATTCGTGACAATTTTGTGACATAATTAGTGACATCTTGAACTTTCCCGAATTTCATGTGGATATTCTCATCGAGTTGAAGATGTGCGAGCTGTGCCAGGCTTATTCAGTCACATCAGTGCAAGTCAGCTCAATGCAATACTGATGGCAGAGGGACAATAATTTAAAAAAATGTGACTCTCATAAGACTATTATGAAGCTTTGAATCAAGGCTAAGCAGCCATTAAACATTATCACAGTTAAAAAAAACTAATGTTCAGCAAGAACAGAATACCTTACGTCATTTCTTATGGTTTACTTCTTTAAGTCATATGTAAGCTTCCTACCTTCATGCTTCTTGATGAATGTGAATATTGTGTTTAGTGCAGCACCAGAAGCAGTAGACAATGGCACACAGGTCACCAGATGACTCTATCGCAAATTCTCAAAGGATGTGCTGTTGTGCACCTACTCCTTGCTGTATCATGCTTTGTTTTGAGCTCTTTCATTAGCATGATACATGGCAAACAACTTCATTTATCAGAAACTCCAATGCTGTGTTTCTGACGAAATGGTAGGTGTGGAGGGAACTTGAAACCACAAGTATTTGCTTTCTAGTCTCGCACAGGCAGTGAAATTTGTGGTTGGCTGTAGGTTATGAATGTTTGTGCAGTTGGCAACACTGCACTACTGAACTTGGTGTGTATATTTGTAAATGCTGCAAGACTTAAAATCAAGGAAAGAAAGAAAGAAATAGATGGGAAGACAGGCAGGTTAGCCACTTCTCAAACTGGCTGGCCATGCTGTGCAAAGGAAGAAGGTACGAGGAATAAAGGATAATACAAAAGAACCTTTACAGAAAAAGAACAAAGCAGGAAAGAAGAGTATGATGCCTCGTAAAGTCTGTCTCTAAGCTCACTTTTGCGTAAGAAGCACAGCAGCACTTTCAATGTTAACATCAAATGGGAGCAGCAATGAAAAAGCTCTGGAATCTGTTTTCCCTGAGATTAAAAAAAAACGCTTTATCTACACTGCCAGTTTTGTATTATGTACTGAATTAGTTCTTGGTGTTCGAGCGCATTAGGATAATAAACTTAGAGTTTAAAAGATTGTTACATGCATGGACGTCTAACTGAATTTAGGCCGGTTATCTGAATTAGGTATTGGTGTCCTTTACAGCTGTTTAGTGCAGCACGAAATAGTGAGTCACTGCAAAAAATCTGTACATTTTTTTTTCTTTGCAGATGGTGCTCAAGATGGCACATGCAACGCTATGCAGCTGTGGACACCAGCAGCTTGATAAGAACTCTTGGAGCTCATCTGGATGCTTCACAGAACCTGGGTTGGTAGCAGTAATCTCGTTAGGAGAGAGTCATCAAATAGAATCCATTTCTGAATTGTGCAGTGCATACCTGTGTTTAATGAAGCAAGTCATTGATACATTGGAAACATTGCGAGTATCACTATTTTGAGTCCAATGTCATGGTAGCTCTTATCTCAATCATCCGATACAGTATGCAGAATCTGCACCTGCTCTCTGTCACGCCTATAACACTATATTGAATTTACAGTGGAGTGCCTCGATAATAGACACCTGTAGCATGATATTGACTGTATTGTGGGGATTCATAGTGTTCCTGGCGAAATGGTCAGTACTTATATAACGGCAGTGCTAAGAAGACAAGGACAAGAAAGTGCACATCAAGAGCGCTTACTCACAACTGAAAGCTTTATTGCCTAAACTTGAACCTCGCCTATTACCCACCAACTAGTTCACATTCCCGTTTTGCTTCAAACGATCAGTATTGTGATGCATTACCTTAACAATGAAGTGGCATATACATCGATATATATTGAAGCTCACTAGCGCATTGTTATTATGGTGTTTAACTTTATTTTTGTGTTAGGTAGTTGCAAAACCGTTCACAATTTGCGACACAAATGTTAGTCCTGTTGTGAGTCACAACAGGACTAACATAGGATGGGCTGCATGCGCCTTGTGATTTAAGTTATCACTGTTAGGAAAATTTTTACATTCATTTCCCCTTGATAGTTATATTAATTGCTTGTCTAGTTTGTGTTGGCTAGGGGAGATTTAAGGTAACAGCAAGCAGTAAGCAGCATATAAAATTTTCAGTATGCACGCATTTCATAGTTGGCAGAAGCAGGATGGTGCAGTGCTTACAGGCAGGTGCTATGTGCACAGCTGGTTTAGTCCAAAGTGCTGTGAGAAGGACAACATCTAGATGTTGCTTTGGCATTAACAGAGTTTTATATTTAAATGTAAATTAAAAAATCGAGGCTGTCCACTGTGGCATGCCTCATAAGTACTATATATCTATATTTTGTCCCGTCTAGCCTAGGATTTTAAATAATTTATTTGGGAGAACATGCACTAAGTTTTGAGGATAAATGAATTATTTTGTAATAGGAGTTGCCTCCACAAAACAACAAGCAACACTGCACACTAGCTATTGTACCTTGTTCTTTTGCTAGGTGTATAAAAACATGGCAGCAAAACATGGACAAGCAATTGAGCCTCGTCTTTCTGTATTATAATGCTGCGTCTTTCTAGATATTACAAGAATGAAAGTGTGCTGCACACTTATTGCATATCTCACAAGAAAATACTTGGCAGCTTCTTAATTTTGTATTTTTCTGTTTTTTCGGAGAAGTCTGCAGTAAGAGAAGACAAGTGGGTATTTTGTATGGATGCAGAAAGCTTAATGGACTTCTTTGCTTGATATCTTTTTCAGGAAGACTGAACACTTTTGGCAAAGCAGCAACAGTTCTGGCCCACCTGTTTGTCTACAAGACGATCTCTTCTGTGAACACTCCTGTGCCTTACAGTATACTATACTGATGATCTTGTACATCTCTCAGTATTTAGGATTGTCAGCACTTGGACTGCTGCACTGTGTTATGCACGGTGCTGAGTCCAAACTTTCCAATAACAGTGTGCATTTGAAAATTTTACATGGCTTGAAAAGATGCTGAATGTAAACTCATTTAATTTACTAATCATGGTTCTTGACTGTTTTACAGCCGTTATTTATTCCCTGTTCAATTTTTATTCAACCTCATGGCATGTCCTCTAATGTGCCAAGCCACCACCAGTATTGATGGGCAATTTTTAATTCAAAGCATGTTATTGCCTAACTCCGAGGTAACTTTCCTGTCACGGTATTCGTGGATTCATTTTCAATGTGGCACTTCTGCATGAGCCATAAATTGAGCTGTTGAAGGTGACGAGGAACCAATTTTCCGGTCGCATTTTATGGCACTAGCTGGCATGTAAATATTGTAACCATTGGTCTACTATTTATGCATAATAATACGGGTGAATAGGGTTGCGAAATAATGCCATGTTCCCAAGCTTAACTTTATAAATTTACATTATTTCTTAAAAATATGTGAATAAAGGCGACTGTGTTTACAAACCTTAGCAGATGGATCTATGGTCGACACCACAGGTCTTTATACAAAACATTGAACTGCACAATCATGCGTAACATGTTTTCATGCCTGAGGGCAAACTAATGCAATATATAAGAAAAATGGTACACCACCATGCCTAAGTGTTGCAAGCCTTTATTACTTATCGAGTTGCCTTCATGTGTAAGCAGACACCAAGTTCTCTGTGCATCAGGGGCATAGGCAGAAATTTTTTTCCGGGGGGGGGGGGGGTCGTCTCCTTGATTTGAAGTGGGAGCCGGGCAGGCAGATGTGTTCAGTTTTCATTTTGGGCTCTGTATGCCATAGCAAAAAAAATTTCGAGGGGGGGGCGAGGGAGGCCCGGTGTGCCCCCCCCTGGCTACGCCACTGCTGTGCATGCCATCTCTTTGGATTGTACTTGCATACTGGCATTTCGAAGTGTATGTGTCTTGCTTTGTGATGAATTTTCGAACTATACTTTCATAATATTTTACTGCTGTGAATTAGTGCTCAGGTTGCATTGTGTATGTTGTTTCATCTGTTCAATAATGAGCATAGGTTCTGTGGTAGATGAAAATGTATAATTTACATTGACATTGTGAATGTTATTGTTTTGATTCTAATAAAGTGCTACAACCAGCATTTATTGTATCATTTGAAGTTTTAAGAATTTGTAATGAATGCAAACAAAAAAGACCTTGTACATGTAAAAGAAATTGTTCAGGCTCTTATATAGGTCGTGGTTCTCAGCCATGGATGTTTTGGAGACCCCTTGTGGACTGGTGGAAGTGATGAGGGACCCCTTGCAGTGAGAAGTAAGGAGGGGGGTGTGAGGGCTTATAAATTAGCACAACATGCAGCGTGAAATAGGTGCCTTGCGTTTCTCCGTGGCAAAGAATGGTCAAACTAAAGTGCCACGCCAATTCAATCTCAACAGCTTGTCACTAAGTTGTGCGATCTGCCGCCACATTTCAGCTGTTTCTCGCTACGCTTTCTCTTCAAATATGCAAGCCTGGAAAAGCACATGTGGTAGAAAATTGCAGTAAAAGCTTTATAGCCATCTCATGAAAAGCATAAGTCAGCTCCGCCGCAATGCATAACCGTTATGCGGTGAAGCAAAACAAAAAATAGTGGGGGCCGCTGTCATTGGACATACTGTTTCTTCAAAAAAGGCGTATTTTCTTTTTTGTTCGAAGATGCGTTTCGCGGACCCCCAGAAATGGCTTCGCTGACCCCCCCCCCCTTCTTGAGAACCACTGCATGCTACAGATAATGCTTGCGTTACCAGGTGGGTTTAACCGGTGATTCTTGCAAAACATCGTGCAAATAAGCGACAGGCAGTAAACGAAAACAGATCAACTGTGATCGAACATTGATGGGTTGATCATTTATCAATGGTCGCATAATTTGTAGATTTGGAATCAACTACAGGTACACGAGGTAGTAGGAGTGCACATGGCACCCACTTTTTTCAGTTTTTATTTATCTGCTGCACTCATGTTCGTGCTATGTGTAATCCTGAATCACGAAAAAGTCAAGTTGTGTCCTGCCGTGACAAAAATATCCTAATTAAAATGACACCTTATTTTCTGAAGAACAGCTGTTTCACTGAGGCATACAATAATGCCTTTTTTTTTTAATAGGTACTGCACAATCTCTTCAGGAGTAGTGCCAACTACACGCGGACGTTCGCAATACAGAGGCGCAACAGTATTATCTTTTCTATTTTAAGGGTGACATGTCACTCGCGAATTAATGGACATCGTGCTTAACCTTGGTGGACGTCTTCGACATACATTTTAACGGCGGCGTGATACGGAAGAGTAAAGGTTACTTAGTAAAAGGTAGCTAGTCTCCGAGTATAAAAGCAATTAAATACTGACTATGACTAATTCAGAAGCACTGTATGTCGTGCTTCAGCGCGCGTAAGTGCTCTTCACGCAAATATTCGTCTAACTGCTCAGAGGTGCCGCTGACCCTGCGTGCAGATCGCAACAGCACCTACACGCGCAATAAATGCACGAGCTTGTATAGGTGCACGCTAAAATACCCTTGGAACTCTGACATCGACGTATGTAACAAATATATGCGACATATGGTGGTCTTCGAACAGCTGAGAACGCACTGCCGACACTTGCAGCTCGCGGCAAAAATAACCAAAACTGCTCCAACAGCACACGCTCGTAGAAGGTCGATTCCACGAAAGATCGAAAAAGGGTGTATATTTGATGTTTCCGATTTTCCTGATAATTTTGTATGTTGTGCACATATGACTGCACAGCACGAAATCGCAGTTCGGTTTCAAATAAAAATTTTTTCAACACAGGAAAATTCGGCAAGTGTCGCCGGTTGACGACGACCATTTTACGAAGAGTGCGTTTTCGTAAATTCGCAATCATGCTGGCAGCCACTGAAGCTATATATTACAAATATCTGTCTATTTGGCGGAAGTAGAAGTAAAGAGGAAATAGCTCTTATCATTTCATGGAATTCTGAGTAAATTATGTATTTTTAAAAATTCACGAAAAACGCTGCGTTTTTGAAAATCAGTCAAATTTGGGACGCTATGGCTACTTCTGTGAACATCTTAGCTTGTTCATATTTGCAGTATGAATAGGCCTTTATGTGAATAATGAACCTCTGCATTTGTATTTCTCTAATAATTTTCAAAGTAGTAAATTTTCATGCTCGAAACACCAAAAAGAGAAAAGTGCTCCTCCATTCAAAAATCTATAATAAAAAAAACCCAATCTCAATTTTGTTCAAAGTCCCCCAAAATGTTCCCAAAGGACTGCAGAATGATATTATGAAAAAACATGTTGCATCATTTTTATTACAACAAAAGCAGAAAATGTCAAACATTGTGTTTCCAGAGCGTGGTGGCTACTGCGCAAAGGACATCTTTAGTAACAAGAAAATACAATAACACGTCTTTTTTTCTTTTCTGAGCTTCGCTAAACAACAGTAATGATCTATGGTCGGAAATTGGGAACTGTTTTGTAAAGAAAAAGACCGTTCCAATTGAATGCATTCGCGTGGTTTGCGACTTCACGCCAGTGTTAGACATCCCTCAGTCCACAGTATGCACTTTCAGTTGTAGCCTCCTTTTCTTTCATCTATTTCAGTTGAGTATAATTCATATCTTGAGTGCTAAAGAACGCATTCCCTCCATGCGTCTCTTATGATGATGTGCTGTGCCAGAATTGAGAGATTGGTATAAAAGCCAAGGTCTCTTCATGAATGGAAATGAATTTCTGGAGAGCGGTCGCCAAGAGGTGTGGTTTTTGTTGGCCCAAATGTGTACGTTGTCAAACCTTATGTGATCAATGCAGAGTTTAAAAAGAATCGATTACGTGAAGATTGGTGGCAGCAGTTCTGGCCATGGACAAAACACGTTTTGTTTGCATTGCATCTGCTTTGTTTTGCATATCCTTCTTTCTCTTGAAGGAGTGCTGGCATTTCTGCTTTCCCTCTTGAATTGAGCGCGCATCCTGCTTCATGACCCTCCGCAAAAGAGTCTCGATCCGATATCTTCTACGTAACGAAAATTCTGCTGCAGTAGAATTTTCTTTTTGTGCACCATGAGGCAGTCCGTACAAAATCTCGGCCATGGCTATAATGCCTACCCATAGCCACCTTCAGAGCGTAGGATAGTGATCGCATCAAAGTGAAGCACAATTTGGATGCTTAACTTCTATCTCAGGTGGTGTTTGGCTGACTGGCACAGCCGTACTCGTTGCTGTCGTCTGCTCAGGCGGGCGTCCATCGCGCCGCCCTTTGCACCTGTCCGCCTAACGCATGCTACTCCGTTTACACGAGTGCTTGTAGCGCGGGCCACACGATCCGCACGGTGCGGATCCAGAGACCGGGCGGGAGAGCGAAGAGCGGTGAAAAATGTATCGTGTAACCAACGCAATCGACACCCCAGCTTTTTCTCGTGCATAGCGACAAAGCCTGGCAAACAATGTGTGGCTGCTGTGCTTAGGTTGCACTGCGGTACTCGCCGTTCACCACTGCCGCCATTTGCGATTTCTCACATTTTTACAATGCATGATCGACTCAGCTACGCATATTTCGCGTTTAGCTTCGTTACTTTTATATAAGCGCATTTACTAAAAAAAATTATCCAGAGGAATGAAAATGTCCGTGCTGCCCGTCGACGAGGAATGTAAGTGGTGTCGCAAATGCATTTAATTGGAACGATCTTTTTTTTCTTTACAAAACAGTTCCCACTTTCCAACAATAGATCATTACTGCTGTTTAGCGAAGCTCAGAGAAGAAAAAAGACGTGTTACTGTATTTTCTTGTTACTAGAGATGTCCTTTACGCAGTGGCCACCACGCTCTGGAAACACAATGTTTGACATTTTCTGCTTTTGTTCTAACAAAAATGATGCAACATGTTTTTTCATAATATCATTCTGCAGTCCTTTGAGAACATTTTGGGGGACTTTGAACAAAATTGAGATTGGGTTTTTTTTATTATAGATTTTTGAATGGAGGAGCACTTTTCTCTTTTTGGTGTTTCGAGCATGAAAATTTATTACTTTGAAAATTATTAGAGAAATACAAATGCAGAGGTTCATTATTCACATAAAGGCCTATTCATACTGCAAATATGAACAAGCTAAGATGTTCACAGAAGTAGCCATAGCGTCCCAAATTTGACTGATTTTCAAAAACGCAGCATTTTTCGTGAATTTTTAAAAATACATAATTTACTCAGAATTCCATGAAATGATAAGAGCTATTTCCTCTTTACTTCTACTTCCGCCAAAAAGAAAGATATTTGTAATATATAGCTTCAGTGGCTGCCAGCATGGTTCCGAAGTTACGAAAACGCACTCTTCGTAAAATGGTCGTCGTCAACCGGCGACACTTGTCGAATTTTCCTGTGTTGAAAAAAATTTTTATTTGAAAACGAACTGCGATTTCGTGCTGTGCAGTCATATGTGCACAACATACAAAATTATCAGGAAAATCGGAAACATCAAATATACACCCTTTTTCGATCTTTCGTGGAATCGACCAGAATACACATACGTGAGTTTCGCTATCTAAAGGTACTTTTCACGCCGGTACGAGCAAATTTTTGGGCGAGCCAGACATCCACGATGTATGGTGAACACACAAAAAACACACGTTTATCATTTCTCTTGCGGCACGACAAACAACGAACAGAAGTCGGAGCTGAAGGTGCTAACGGTGGCCTTCGTGAGTTCATGGCGCCACGCTAACTATTTACTAACCTAATCCACGCGCAAACACACGCCGGTGATGCAAAAAAAGAAGTAGCAAGCTCCACCCTCTCGTTGCAAACTACTTTGTAAATATATAAGGCCGTGAAAAGTCAACGAAGCACGCGGTGTCTCCGTGGCGTAGTAGTTAAGAGTGTCTGCTTTCGGTGCTTGTGGTCATGAGTTCGATTCCTGTATCGTGTGCGATTTGTATGTGTTGTCATATGTGCATGTTTACATTGATGTCCATTTTCTAATTACCCCTAGAGCTACGCATTACAGAAATTATTCCGTGAAACGCTGTTCGATTCTTTTTCGCAGCCGCTTTGTGTGCCGTAGCTGCCGCCACGTCAAGTTGCGCCAGCTATGGAGGGTAAAAACAACTAACCGACACATAATGTATGACCTTCGAGATTCCGGGATTGTCACTCGCTAAGCCTACATCGTTGATTATTTGAGTATGGCTCTCGAAAACGGTGCCGAATCGACACGAATACCTTGCTGTCGAAGTTTAAGGACGTGAACCTAAAGCAAATAAAAGCATCAGTTCGGAGATAACGAGCGACAGAGCGCGCGACCGCCACTTGATAGATCCGAGGTGGGCGGCAATCGCTTTCGGCGGCGCGGCCATGTTTACCGGGCGTGCGTATGCGCAGTTCACACCCGGTATTCTGGTACACGCAAAGCAATTTGAGTATACCGGTGTGCCGGACAGACTAAAATCCTCTAATGTATGCGTTTTGGTTGCGAGCGCTCTAAGTGTTTTGATTGCGTGAATGTGTGCGCGTATGAATGTGCCATTCTCTGTGCTCGATTAATTTTATTTCAAAGCTGTTTCAACGTGATAGCTTTACTCCCTCGGAGGAGTGCTTTCACTCTATCGCAGACGGAGTACTGTACTCCATGAGGAGGCGTTGAATCACTCCCTGTCTAGAGGGAGTTGTTTCACCCCGGAAAAGGGAGTGCCCAGCGGGACAAGCCAAAACTCTCACAAAGGGAGTGCCCCGACGCGCTTTCTTCTAAGAGTGTAGCGCAGCAGACGACGTACTCGTCAAATCCACGTTTACGCTGCGCTAGCACAGCGCCGAGACCGACACCGCTAGCATCCGAGTGGATTTCAGTCGGTGCAAGTCAATCAAAATGTCGCAGGATCGGAGGGGATCTAAGAAGGCGACGGAGTGGGGTGACTATATCATCACATGCCGATGACCATCCCGAAAGGTCGTGGTCAGTGCGGAGAAGTTTAGTCAATGCACTATGATGGAGGCGATGTTTTGAATAAAAGGGGTGAAACTATGAACAGTGGCCGAGGAAGCTGCGTAGTTCTTTCACCGTCAGTGGCTTCTCGGCAATGGAAGGCAGTTCCGTCGGATCCGAAAGAACGCCATTTCAAGAGATGATATGGCCCAAGACTAGAAACTGTAGAACGCCCATGTAGCGCTTCTAGAAGTACAAGTGTAAGAGTTCGTATGCCGCAGTGAAATTACGAACAATGTAAATGGTATGTCTTTTTATTATTTAATCTTTCTATCCTTCAGCCGTCTAATTACGGCTTTCCGGGGTTTATTTACGCTGAGAACCACGTTCGGCGCATACGTGCGTACCGCGGACAGTGGTATGGGTCCGTGGTATGAGAGTATGCGCCCCACGTAATCAGGAGAAATGGTATCATGGCGTATGCGAAAGCTATCTCACGTAATTGACGTTATAGCCTGTGAATGGTGCTCGTCACGCACTTATGACCTCTCATGTGAAATTACGTGTATACCAGGATAAGGAGACGACCATGCGAACGCCAAGACGTAGGCAGCTGATAGATAGATAGATAGATAGATAGATAGATAGATAGATAGATAGATAGATAGATAGATAGATAGATAGATAGATAGATAGATAGATAGATAGATAGTCCCTCCCCCGCGTTTTTAGCCGTTTTCTTCTTTATGTGAAGGGGAGATATATTTTGGTCTCATTTGTTTTTCCTTGAAAAGCTTGAGATGGCGGTTTATGCCTAACATATGTTGAATCGTGTGTAGCATGAGTGTAGCAAGTATTTTGCACCCCAGAATAGCGATTACGAAATGTCGCTAGATTAACGGTAGGCTTAGCTTAAGTAGGTAGATGAGGAGCGAGTTTTTTTTTTTTTTTCATGGAGTTAGATCAGTAGGTCAACTTTTCGGTTGAGTGCTTGGCCTAAAAGTAGCTAGAGCTGGCTACAATATAACTGATTACCAGCCATCTTACGATTGCTTAGGCAGGGTGTGCATTTCTACCGACCATCAACAATAAACAGCCTACGTTGAAGTACCCCAGGTGGTCAAATACATTCGCGAGTTCACAACTACAGCGTGCGTGGTAATCATATCGTGGTTCTGGCACGTGAATCCCCGGCAATCAAGAATTCCAGCAAAAGGCAAACGAGGCTTTCAGCATTGTGCTGCTGTGGCACTGCACGAGGAACAACGCAACAAAAAGTTTTGGTCATAATAACTTGAAGAGAAAATCCAGTAGAAGAAGATTAATGCGCAAGTACAGAGAGAAAAGTCGGAAAACCAGCAATTTGCAGTGTCGACGGTTAGAACGCATCCCTTCAAAGCCGTCATCATCAGCCTATCTTAGATCGCTTCCCATTATGATCTCACAATTCATGCATGCTGCTACGCGCGAGCATATTCCATTGTACGCCTGCAAAATTTATAACTTTCATCACAAACTTTTGCCTTCCTGGGCTGCGTTCCCATCCCAGTACGGACTATCTTGCTCCGATAGACGAACGGATACCTTGTATACGGACTACGTCACGTGCCTATTGACTGCTTTCCATTAAAGATACCGACAGCTTACCAGAACGTGTGATTAGATCCTGGTGGAAATAAAAAGACCGTGAAATATAGCGACAGATTCAAGCATCCTTTTGCGATTAGAAGAGAATTTGTATTTTTAAATCGCGTTTCAATGTCACAAGAAAGTGGCATGCCGCGCAGCCTAGCGGAAGAGCCTTGAATCTGGATTATGGAGCCGTCCACTGTACTAAATTTGCTATACGTAGCCTGATGCTTTCATGCACACCACTTTTAGTACTCAAAATTAGAGTAAGTATATTACTATCCATCCCCGCACGCTTGCTGCTTACGAGTAAAAAGTGTTGCACGCCAAGAAGCGGCACTGCCTACGCAGCAATTAGTGGGACATGTCGAGCCACGCGCAGCGAACCTCGGCGAAGGAAAACAAACCACTCTCGCACGCAGCTCCCACTGTTTGCAGCTTGTGGTGTGTGTATACGATGTCATAATCGTCGCACGTAGAAAATTTTGATTATTAAATGTGTCACGCTGTTTCCAAGCGCGGAACTCTTGTCTCAAACTGCTAGCGTGTACGTCGTCCGTACGCAGTTTTTGATGGAAAGGGCGCAGCTCTCCCTCTAACGTACGCATTTCAGCGGAACAAGCCTCGCGCTCTAGCTCGAGCCTCCTTATAGCAGCTCCCAGGTCTTCGCGTAGAGCATTAGGTGCATTACTATAAACTTCATGTGCTTGTGCTCTCTCTTCACGTGTACTCTTTGCTTGTTCTACCCATGCTCTGAGTTACGTGCCTTGCAAGCTTTTTGCCTTCTCCGATTAACTCTATATGCATCTTCCGTGCTGCCCTCGGCTACAACATCTGTAGGCACTGCTCCCACCTTCTTAAAGTAATATGAAGTGTCTCCGTCGCGGATGCCATTGTTATTATAGTAGGTTCGGGGAGCAGGCTTATTGAGAGGTGTCATAGACGCTTGTTAGAGCAGCAAGAGGGAGCACACAACTGGAACAGCACACAAACATGTATTCTGACATAAAAAACACAAACAGCGCAAATACAAAAGCACAGCAAGCACATTGGGATGAATATGCAAAGCGTGTTTAGAAATGAGTTCACACAAACACCGCACACACACGTTGGGACTCAACGAAGCAGCCTTGTACGAGAAGCGCCAGGCGAGCTGTCGCAGGTTCTGCGTCCGCTGGTCTCCAGGTGCAGAAGACGTGTCGTTGCGAAGTTCCTCGGGCTTTGACGCTCGACTAGGTCCATCCGACAATCTTGGCCTCTCAAACGTTGACGTCCGACCAGGCAAACGTGCATTCTCCGCTCCAGGTTCTGGCTCCGTCAGTCTAGCCAACGTGGGCTGTTCATTTTTTGGATGTGAAGCGTCTCAAGGCGGCGGCTTTGTCCATCCCGCGGCGTCCACACCCCCCTGCGCATGCGCGTCCACGCCCCCTCTTCATCCTCTCTTACGCTCCCCCCCTCTCGCGCGCCTCATTCTCTCCTGCGACGTGTAGGCAGCAGCGACGCCTCCGGCGTCTTGGCGTGGCAAAACGGCCGATGACCGCCTCTGCTTCTGTGGCTCTAGACGCGGGGCGCTCGTGCTCTCTTTCCCTCGCTGAAAACTCCCACGACGACACCAATGTCATGGACTGCAGTTAGGCAGACGCACATGATCTTGCGACTTTGCGGGAGTCGAATACCTCGGACGCTGGCAGTTCCACGCAGCGGGAGGAGGATGGAGACTGGAAGACAGTGCTGATTCTGCGCCAGAGGAAGGCACATGTTCGAGAACGCAAGAAAAAATATCCCGCTCTAGCGAACCATCTCCCCGCTGCTTCGCGTCCACATTTGGTTCCTTTAGCGGCAGATAGTGTAATTTTTTCTGCTCTTCTGCCACACGAGCACGTGCAGGAATGTATCTTCAACATGGGCGAACCCTTCCAGTGCGCGTGCTCGCGCGCTTTACACGCTGCTTCGACGTCTTCTCAGCGGCGTCGGGGATCATCACCACACCCGCGTTACCATTCCGTGAGTAGACACTCAGACCGGTAAGCTATCCGTACCGCTAAAGAAAACAGGTGATATGAAAATTGGTTCTCGGTCCCTTTTAGGAAAACGAGGATGAAGGTTACCCCTGCGTCTTCCCTGATCCACTCAGCGGTCTGTTTATCTTCTAATTTAACGCCTATATTTTCCTGTTGCATCGCACGCTGCGTGGATCTAAACTTTCTCTCCACACTCTTCGTTTGCCGCCAAATTTCTGCTCGAAGCGTTAGTGCAAGCGAAATATCAAGATTACGTTTTTTTATCTCGGCTTAAATGCAGCAGTAGGGACCGCAGACAGCAACGAACCATTCGCATAAGATTAGCGAGTGTCGTGTCTTTCTTGTACCCTTTGTCCTTCGCAAAAGGGCACTACTTCACCGTAAGGTATGATAAGAAAACTGACTCTTGAATAGACCAATCAAGCATCACATGTCTGTAACTTTCCCGGAGTTCCAGTGGTTCGAACTTTGTTAGTACCTTAATATGCACGTTTCTATTTGTCTGATTGGTTACTATAAGACAATGAAAGAGTCATTCATCTCTGAAAACGCTTGCGGCTAAATTTCAACTTTTCTGGGTAATAAAACTAAGCAATGATAGCGACGTGTACTGCCTGACTGCTGCCACAGACACCATAGACGTTCAACAGCATGAACACAGTGCTATCTGGACAGTTGAAAATGTGTTGAAAAAAGAGTAGTGTCTGTGTGATTATGTCGCATAGTCCTTGCTTTGACTAGTCTTTCTTTTTTTTCTTCATGGGATTCATTTCATTGTCAAATTGTCCAATGCTACCCTTTAAAATCACTTTCGCGCAAGATAAAATAAAGCAATAAACGACCGCAGTATGCTTAAGTAATATCATGTAATACTGTGCTACACTATAATCAATATTGGCTTGTCAAAAACGGCTTGAATGCTTGATACTCTCCTGAATAGAGATTCCAGAGCACATGATAATAGCGGCGGACAAAATGGTGGACGAAATCCGCAATTCCTACGTGAGGGCCCTGCAAAACTCAACCTGGCTCAGCAGCGACTTTCGAGTAGCTGCTGTAAAGAAGATTAGGGACATAGTGTCCTACGTTGGAAGTCGCTGGCGCCACTTACGGCGCGACTTCATCGAAGCAATTTACGGTAAGTATTCCTAAGTATGCACGTCTCTAACGCAATAAATACATAAGCGTGTGCACCGCAAAGATGGGGGGGGGGGCAGCCGTGACCCTGCGCATATAACGGGGCGCCAAGTTTGCGCCGTATCTTTGCTCAGCCTTGCCTCTGTCGTCATTGTTTAATGAGCAAGGTTATAATCGTACAGGTTTTTGATTAAAATGGCAGCTGCCGAGCCCTGATGTTGCATTACAAGCGCGTTGCATTACAAACGCGTGCCATTACAAGTATGTATCCTTTTATTTGATTTGAAGTGTAATGCGCGACGACGACAACGGACAAAAGGGAGAGTACGCACACATGAAGCGCCACGGGTGTGGTCTACGAGAACCCCTTATCGTGTGGGTAGAAAGTACGAAGGCCAAACCGAGCATGGCCTGAACGATAGATTGAGACAGCATAACAACGTCAGATATGGCAGAGAAGGTGCCTCGTTATCTCGGGAGCGCTTGCAGTGTGGAGTTGGAAGAGAGAGAGGCGGGAGACCGTGGTATCACGGCAAATACCCTTTATGTCACACACCATGACAAACAAAATTGACACATTAGAAATTTATCACACAAAAGTAACACATGAGAAAATGCGACGCTAGTCCGTAATCCGTAACTACAATCGCAAAGCGTTCGAGCTATGCTTAGCTCCCCCTGACTTGAAAATCTGGCCACTATGGCCTCTCAGTCTGTCGCTATCCCAATCGAACATTCTTACGCTGTTCGTGGTGTCCTCTGACTCAGTTCGTTGCTAAAGTCGACGCTATGTCCCGTCGTCGAAGCTCCTGTCCACGTATCAGAGCCGTCGTCGTCGATCAGCCGCCTCGCTGATCGTCTTCATCGCCGATGCTTCGTTCTCCGTCGAGAACATGGGTCTTTCCCGGTTAGGCCTAACTCTCGGCCTCTCCTCGTGCCGCTGGATCCAACTGCCGACGTGGCTCTCCGGTGATTGTCGGTGGGTTTACGTATTGTCGAGCTGGGGTGGTGCCGCAGATGCGCTGAGAACTGCTGTGATGAGGCTGTTGCAAACCCGGCAAGTCTCGCTCGGTAGACACCAAGGTCGACGGCCACCCTCCCAGGCCTCTCGTGCCGCAGCCTCCAGAACTTGGCTCTGCTGCTCTCGTGGCGTGTGCGATGCTGGCTTGCACCACCTTGCTCTTCGCCTACTTCACCGAATAATTACTCCTTTTCCCCCGGGGGTCCCTCACCTCAGCTCGGGTGACGTGGCGCGCGCCTTTACCCGGACAATGGGCGAGCGCGGACGTGGAATGTGTGCACACCATCGGGGAATTTCCGTGGCCCGCACACCATCGCCACACTCCGCATTTCGGCACGCGCTTCGCGCCCTTTATTCATGAGAGAAAGCCACCTCGCAATTCATTGCCGTGATTGTCAATGTTGTCCTGACTTTCGTGCCTGCTCTGGTTTTGCCAGAAGCCGCGATAAATGGGTAATAATAATGACTGAGGCCAAGAAAATCATCGAAGAAGGCGATAAGTGTGTTAGCGTGGCTTAATTCACTATCGTCTGAAGTTGTTTTACTTGTATGCGACTGCGCATTGATGATTTGTGACAGCGCGTGGTGTATGTATATACTGTGCTCATTTCGTAATAAACATTGCTGGTAGTTGCGCTCCGTGTGTGTGCACTCCCCATTTTGTCCGTTGTCGTCGTCGCGCCTTACACTTCAAATATACTGAACCAACACGCCCAGTCCGCCATTCTTACATTTTATTTTAGTTTTCGAAGCCATTGCGAAGTGTGCTTTCTTTAAGTCGCTACCAATGGTGGGAGGAAGGACGTAGCTAATGTTACAAGAGTTGACTTGAAATGTTCAATACAAATCGCAGCATTTTTCTCATTCAGTTTGAATTTCGACTTCAATTACATAGGCAGAAAACTGCTTCGCGGCTCACAAATCGCGACGATCGCTGAGCATGTACCGATCTTGCACTTTGAACAAGCTCAAGTACCAAACGGAAATGCGAGTTCGGCTCATACTCATACTCAACGCGTTATATACCACTACGGTTCAATTTCCGTCCAAGATATATGAATCTAGCCGATCGCTAAGCAGGTTGCCACGGTAAAATATATCGATAATTCCTACAGTGCTGTCTATTTAATGTGTTGAAACACCTCATGGGAGTATGATCAAGTAAGTGTGCACGTAAGTAGAGCAGGACTTACATTTCGCGAATTTCCGTTTAAACTCCGTTTAGTCAAAAATAGTGGCTGTGCGAGCATATGGAATGTTTCGGAAGTGTCGTATGGAGCTAGAATAAAGTGGTCCTTTGGTAGAGTGGTAACAACGATAGATCTGTTTATATAGATACCAATAAAATATAGTGTTTAAAACTGCAGCTGACATACAGCAAAATGGGGCCGACTAATGAACGCTGCTTTGAATGGCAAGTGTGTGCGGAATTTCAATGCATCTCTTGATGACCTCTCTCTTCCAGAAGCAAAACAGAACAGAGAAATGTTCGTGTCAGACCAAATAGCATTGCTAGAGAAATGTGGTCGCTGATAACATTTACAATGGAATTCTATGAGTCGTGTTGTACAATATCTTTGGGAACAAAGCTCACTACATGTCGTGCCTCATGTATATCCCATGCTACACCACCGCGGTACATCTGGTACAAGGTCAGGTTAAAATTACTATGAAAAAATTCATGCGTTATGAATACGCCTAGAGTAGAGTGCGGAGCTAATTGAGTAGAGGCTTCAAGATGGTGCCCATTTCGAAGGAATACAAACAGCTTCGGAGTGGTGAAATAATAAGTAATCGTTATCACCATTCTCGGCCTGTTCATGCCCACTGCAAGACGGAAGACATCTCTTAATGGTCTCCATTTGCCCCATCCTGTGCTGGCTGATTCCTTTTTATTCCTGCGAACTTCTTAATTCCGTAATTCCAATTAACACGCTGTCTTTCTTGACTGTGTTCCCCATTCCTTGGTATCCATCTTATTGCTATTCCTAACCGCCGGTTCTCTGTCCGACACTTTACATAGCCAGCCTAGGTACATTTCTTTCGCTCGATGTCAACTAGAATATCTGCCACCCCTGTTTTTTTTTCTTACCCATTTTACCGTCCTCCGATCACTTATAGTTGCTGCTATCCTTCCATTGCACGCTGCGCGGTCCTCAACTTTTTCTCCCGTCGCTTTGTTTTCCCCTACATTTCAGCACCATATGCTAGAACTGGCAGTACGCAGTGATTGTATACTAATCGCTTTAATGAGAGTGGCAGATTTCCTGACCATATTTGACAGTGCCTGACGAATGCGCTCCAGCCAATGTTTATTTCTCGGTGGAGATCCTTTCTGTGACTATGCTATCCTGATGGTGCTTCTGGAAGGTGTGCATATTGTTGTAACACTCCAATGTGTGGTTTCCAACCGCGAACTCTTTCTCTTTCACCAGGCTATTCAACATTATATTTGTAGGCATCATATACGTTTTAGGAGTGCAAGATTACTTTGCAGCTTTCATTCATGAAAGTTTTATTCTTGCAACACGTTGCCATGGTTACTAAATACTATTAGACCATCTGCAAATTGTTGGCCCCCAGACATTCTAGGTTAAGTTTGATTCTTAGTCTATCTGTTTAAATACTTTCTATCAGCGTCCAGTGAACATTATTAGGTATATTGCATCTCTTTGGCTTATTCATTTCTGTCGTATCATTATCGTTTTTTTTTGTGGAGGAGGTAGACTTCATATCTTTTTACATGTCCGCTGTGATATTGACATCAGCCTTGGTTATTCCTTTTCGACCTTGTGCTTTTTAGACTGGTGATCCTTGGATCGCGTTCGGCCATTAAATTGGTTTCCCTTCTGAAACCGCCCGGCTCCTTGCGCCCCTACCCACAATAAAACACAAGGCGATCTTCCTGTACCGATGGATTCCAAGTGGGCCAGACTGCTTGAGATGAACAAGCGGAACGACATGGCAACCACCGCTTTTCGCGAGGCCAGTGGGGCACCGACCGGCGGGCCCTGGTCGATGGGGCCGACGCCTGGTGACGACGAGAGCGTGAAGGACGACAACCACAACAGCGCTGTTGAGCGACATTATATGCCTGTTGTGACTGTCACTGTCGAGAAGGAGGTCGAGAATGTGGACGGCGCTTGTGAAGCAGAGGACGTCATTGACGACGGAGCAGCAGGGGACGATATGAACTGCGGTGACGAGGAGGGCGCGGAGAACGTGAGTCACGAGAAATACGGGAAAGTGGTGGAGGAGATCGTTGATGACGAGGTCAGAGATTTTCAGGAGGCCGAAAACGACGCGTGTGAGTATCAGAACTTCGAAGAGCGAGTTGGGGAGTCGCCGCATGGTGATCAATAGGTTGGTGACGAGGACAGCGAAGCAGGTAAAGACCGCGTTGAAAACTGGTAAGGAGCAGCTGACGGCGACGAAGGCAAAAAAGACGGGACCGCTCAGGATGAAGGCGTAAGCGGCGAGATAGCCGCACATACGGAACGTTACCGGAAGGAATAGGCCAAGAATGGAGTTGAAAAGGACAAGCAAGAAGAAAAAAAGGCAGAGGGTGTGGAGTATGACGGATGCGTTTGCGGTAGTGGGTTAGCTGAAGGATGACGCCTCAAGGAAAGCAACCACATTAGAAAAATTGAAGGCATTCAGGGCCACCTTTTCGGCTTCATAGTGCAGGCGAACCAGGACTCGTCCAGGGCTGCTGTAAGGCGCCCAACGTTGCACTATCCTCGAGCAGCGGCTGTCATGGCCGCCAGTGAAACCGCGATAATAATAGGACATCGCGATAATAAGGACATCGCGATAATAACGGCGACTATGACGGTGACCGAGAACCACGAAAACAGCCGGTGGCGGACGACGCGAGCGACCGGAGATAGGCTGGGGTGCCCAGGCTGCTCGAAGAGGACGGGCTAGACGAGCGACGTTTGAAGATTTCTATGAGGCGCGAACGACGCACGGCGACGACGAACCACCGACAAGAAACAAAGGGCTGTCGGCAAGAACAAGGACGACTTTGACGAATCCAGCGCTTAAGTGGAGGTGGTGACGGACTGCTCTAGGTGTGCGCGTCGGTGGTGTGTCGCTCGCAGGGGCCAATGCTAGTCCCTTCCTAACGATCATGGCATCCACCGCTTCCAGTACGGGCCGAAGGGCCGGTAATGGGCAAGTCTTGGACGCTACCGAGAGCAGGGTACACCAAGGACATCGCTCGGCTGCATGAACTAAGCTGTCGCTAGGTGAACACCTGGCCCAGGAACAGGCAGGAAAAAGAACACGAGTCTTGGATAACCGCCACGCTGGCTCGACCGGCCTGGCTTGACATGGCCAACCATCAAGCGCGAGAGACGCTCATCGGCATCTTCTTCCTTCACCGCCGCACAATATCCAAGCGCCACAGGTCGTACACTTCAAATGGGCTACAATCCTATTATACATTCTTACTCCACCGCGGTGACTAAATTTGCATTGATCACTTAATGCGTATTTTTTTTCCGCATAAGAACCTCACAGCAATGGAATCTGCGGCGTTACGCAGACTCCAGACAAACACATACACGAACTTACACAGGCTACATGTATTCTACCCCACAGCATACAGAGATATATGTCCGTGGTGCGGGGCCCCACCAACTCTGTTTCACATTACATGGGAGTGTACACTTCACAACGAAGAACACCACAACATGAATAACACAGAGGAAAAATGGGAGGCACTGCTGTCCAGCTCGGCCTTTGATGATCAGCTTTGTCTGATCCAACGGGCAGAGAAGATGGCAAGGGCCAGCGGAGCCCTGGAATAGGGGCCCGACCATTTGCTTTGCTCCGCGTTATACGCAAATAAAGTTTCTCTCTCTCTCTCTCTCTCTCTCCATTTGTCTGCGCCAGACGAGTAAAGCGCTAAAATTGCTTAAATTATTATGCACTTGAAGGAGCCTTTGTGCCTGTATTTCAACTACTACTAATCGATGTGCTTGCAACCATTTTGTTCTGGAACAATAGCTCCTATTTTTGCGGTTCGGATCAGTTTAAATTCAGGAGCATTCCGAGAATATCGGTTGCGGTACAGGTTAACCGTAAAAAAATTGGTTGCGAACTCCTTGTTATCAGCATATCTTGAAGAAAAAACAGCTTTGCTCAAAAACGCGGACCAGTAAAGAACACGGTCGACAAAATAGAACAGCGCCAGCGCACTAGTTTGTTCTTTACTCGTCGTTGTGTGTAAAGCAGCGCCGTTTTTCTTCAACACGGTTTCATGTTCACTTCGAAAACAAAAACTCCGTTCGAGTTTGCGTTCAGTTCAGCACACTCCTTAGAAGTGTTCTTCTCAAACTTGTGGAGCTACAAATCCCTATATATGCCTTACACAGGTTGTCTGTGCGAAGCTTTTATGAAATATTTGGGGGAGGGGGCTGGGCTAGGTGATTACGTAGGAAAGGTAGGTGTTGATGAATAAATACTTACGTCGAGCCAAGTCACTCTAAGCCAAGCCAAGTCGTGCTCCCACAATCTTTGAAACAAAATTTTCATCATAAGCAGAAACGGGGACAGCCAACCTACTGGGCCAAAAAACTGCGGTCACCTGAAGGACGATCTATTCAGGGCTTAAAGTCTCCCTTCAGTGGAGGGGAGGCATCATAGGGCGGCGACCTATATACATACACACGCACATGCTTTACAGCTGCGTAACGATGCCAATAGCAACATGGGTATTGCCAATATTTGGGATATGGCGTCGAAAAGCCGTTGAAGAACTCGATACCATCGAGGTGTATAAAAAAGGGCTTTATATGACACTTGAGTGAGTCCATTCAGACCCTGCTAGTCGTTCTATGTCCCTGTTTTTTTCCTCGTCCATACTGGTACTTCTTTGTCCTCTTCTGTCGGCTTGCTGGTGCTCGCGATGGAAACAACAACCAATACTAGAAGCCGTAAGTTGATATGTAGTGCTTATACTTGTCCATTTGTACGGAGAACGCACGCACGTTTCACGAACCCGTGTGCATGTGTGGAAGGGGTTCTTGGCAGTATCTTGGACAAGGTCGTCATCACCGTGAACAGTCAGGACCAGCAGCTAGACAGGACTTCGTGATCCTTTCGTGATCGCGGAGACGAGGGGTCTATGTGTATAAAGAAATTATCCATGATGTCTCCTGTCCGGATTGTAGGAACGAGACCCGGTGATGTCATGTCCACATCGAAAACGTTTTTCATGTAGTGTAACAAACATCATTTGATGGGTTCTGATAAATCAGCGTTGAAGGCCCCCGCAATTACGATTGGAACGATCTTTTGGAAGAGTTATTGTCGTAAGCATTGATCCCGTTTTTTGCATAGTTAATGGCGTACGTTGATAAGAACCACCGGACGGGCTGCCTATGTGCTCCGGGGCTCAGGTAGATGGCGACAAGCGCAATTCCATAGTGTGATTGATATGCGCAATGCAGACGTCGCCGATTCGACTGCTTGTCTGTACGTGTTCGGTGTCTGGCGGCCGGCGAAGTTTGATGTGGCCTACACTAAAGGAGCAGTGCCATGACATTAAGAGTTCATGATGTGGCCTTCACTTGATAGCTTTTTATCGAAATATGAATTGTGTCCGTTACGTAGAAGTTATTTTATTTTGAATGCTAACGGCATTTCAAGGCTCAGCGGAGCATTTAGCCTCCTACGACCTTGACAGTAGTATGACGTGTTCAGTGGTCCCCTAGACCATGCCCTAGGCCACAGCCCATTCGCTGAGTGACGATGCGCTAGTAACGATAAAGTCGAGGATGTCAGTGTTGTCATCGTGATGCCGACTGGCGGCGACAGATAGAAGCGGCCTCACCGGCTTCACTTCCATTGTCTGTGTTGGCTCGTCTCAAAATCCGGCGTCATCGCCGCGCCGCTGCGATAGACTTGTGGCATGGTCGTCAGCGTGTGACAATACGGAGCGCCGATCCCAATAGCATTACGTGACAACATGTTCTGGAACAGTTGTGCATGCCTGACACCAGTGGCGTTTATAGTACAGCAAGTCCTTGTCGCTGAGATCTCAATAGTTGTTTATAAAAGCTTCCAGGTAGGACTGCGCAAGCAATTTACGTCTCTCCACGCGTATTCGCAATGCATTGAACTTTGGCTGTACACAAAGAACGTGCGGTTCTTGAGAGTTTGACAGTAGCATGGGCGAGACACGCCTGCACGGATGCCTGACTGAGGACGAGACGCAGGGCATCGACAGCGTGTGTGTTGGCGGAGGTGCAACAAGGTGAGCCTGACGTAATGGAAGCATCGGCAGACGCGAATGGAATTCTGAGCAGTGCGGACGTATTTCATCTTTAAGACCACCAACCACCTGGGTTGAATAAATTGTTTGTTGTTGTTAGCCACCGGACTGCTTGTTTTTGTGGACAAAAGTGGAGCGCCTGTCCTGTCCACAACGTTTCTCCCTGTTCTGTGTTCGTAGCAGCCAGCATGGCCGAAGCGTGCGTCTCCAGGCGCCTCCTCGTCTCTGCTCGAACCGGTGTCGATTTCATAATCACTGCTTTGCAAAGTATCGAAACGAAAATGGTTCGCGACGTCGCGTATCGCATTGTTTTCGAATACCTCAGTATTTTGTTCATCACTTGTAGACCGTCACCGCCACCGGCGACGCCGATGGCGGTGGCAAAGACAAGACCACGTGCGCGCCTAGCAGATGAAATGTTAGCTGAATCTTGCCTCACCGTTTTGCGAGTCCACGCGATGAGATGTGGCCCTTTCGGGGCGTGACCGCGACGGTTGACCGCGTGGCAGCGCTGCAAGCGCTGAAAAGCGGCGGGCTTTACACCCGTTTTTAACCGCGCTTGTTACTGGTCATACTAATCAATATTACGGGCATTTCTTTATCCTCCCGTGGCTTCATCAGTGGTGAATCCTTACTAGGGCGTCGATAAGTATATGTGGATGTAAAAAACGCGACATATTTAAAGTTCATGTCACTGCTCCTTTAAAGTTGCCCATCGCCGTGTTCTTATATATGGCCAGGCCGAAGCACCTGCAATGAGGCCGCTTGCTGTGGACGACAATTGGAATCCGGTGATGGCGATGGGCTCATCGCTCCAGGTTTCAGAAAGTGCTAACACGGCAGTGTCTCTGAGCACAGCGTCTTTTTCGAGGTCGCACAGGTGCAGAGGCTACGCCGAGAGCGGCGAGCGTAAGGTGATTGCGTAAGGTGGTAGGCCGGTGCAAGACAGTGTATATAGGCTTATTCGCTAGTCGGGTCATTTCGTCGACAAATTGTCTGCCGATAGGTCTGGTGACATGTCGGATCCTGAATGCACCCTTTGTGTTGGTGAGGTGTAGGCCGTAGAGGCTGGTAGCCCTGGACTGTGCTACGCAAAGGCACTTCAGTGGATGGCGCTTATCGTATTCGTCGACTACCTGGGCTTATGTTTAAGTATACAAAGCGTCTCTCAGTTCACTCAGACGTCATCCTCGTTCAGCATCAGGCCATCGCCCAGCCTGGCAAGAAATGAAGAGAACACTGCGTCGTTCTGGCGGAGCGTGCACATGGCATCAATGATTTGGAATGTCGAGAGACCACATGCCGGCTGTTCGTGTGCACGAGCTTCGAGCACGTGGTGAACAATATTTGTGTATTAATTTTTTATCAATGTATATATTTTCACAATAATTTATTTATCAAGATAAGAAGATGACTCTTAAGGGCTCGTTTTCTTTGTTAGACACAATATTAATGAGAAATAACAGACAATAACGCCAAGGAAAGTATAGGGGGTGTTATCTGTAGTATTTAGAATATAAATGTGAAAAAAGTAAAGTGGACGAAAAGATAACTTGCCACCGGCAGGGACCGAACCTGCTACCTTGGAATAACGCGTCCGATGCTCTACCACTGAGCTACGACGGCGGTCATCCTCCCGTCCACTTTATGGGGTATATATGTGCATTTAAACCTTGGAGTGTTAGCGCCAATCGCAGCCATGGCGGCGAGTGTGGAACACTCTTTTTCTGCCTTTCTGGCGTCACGTAGCACGTGATCGTTTTACGAGCTGGCAGCTGACCAATAATCCCTCGCATACTACCTGAAGGCATCAAGTCTGCCAGAACTTGATGCTATGAATGAAGGAAAGAAGATGACTCTTAAGGGCTCGTTTTATTTGTTAGACACAGTATTAATGAGAACTAACAGACAATAACGCCGAGGAAAGTATAGGGGGTGTTATCTGTAGTATTTAGAATATAAATGTGAAGAAAGTAAAGTGGACGAAAAGATAAATTTCCGCCGGCAGGGACCGAACCTGCGACCTTCGAATAACGCGTCCGATGCTCTACCACTGAGCTATGTCGGCGGTCATCCTCCCGTCCACTTTATGGGGTATATAAAGGGGTATATATATTATACACTTGCTGGGCAAGAAGGCGGAATTGCCAATCCTTGCCTAAGGGTGTTATTGGAGGTGCCGTAATTATTAGTGCAACGACATTATGCAACATGTTTTCAATGATTGTGAAAGCTGATGTGGAGGAGAATAAGTGGACAATGTTTAAGAAATATAAAAAAATGGTTTTTTTTATTGTCGTCAGAAGTTTCCATTGTTCGGTGTTTTCTTCAAATTAGCCCGACGATAGCTCTTTACTGAAACGTTATGTGAATATAAGATTCGGCAGTTTGGTAGATAAGCATGCGAAGAACGTAATGCAGAATTTTTGTCGCTCTGCTACAAGGCTTTGTTGAAATAAAGACGTTCAAAGTAGAGAAAATAACGTTTCCTGGGCCAAATTCGAGGTTTTTTATCAAAACATATACACTACACATAAAAACTAAAAATACCTTAGCAGAAGCAAAAACATGCATATATTTAGTTAAAGAAATTTCAGCTACCTAACTTTAATATATTTTATGCAATTCATAACGAAATTTGGCGAAAACAGCAGAGCGGATGAGCGCTCCACTCCACCTCTTCGTCATTATTGATTTCCTGTGCTTCGAAAAAATTTTTGGCGGCAAAACAAATTGCGGATCCCTTCTTTCTACTCATCAGGCAATAATATATAAATTTTTAAATAAATTTAAGAGGTCGACCAGCCATCGATTGTTCGATCTTACGTGGAATCACCCTACTTCATGTCTAGGCTATCTTACCTTGGACCGGATTAACGTAAACGTACATATTCCACCCTAATCCAGCCAATCCAGCTTACTTTGTACCGATCAGTATTGCATCATAGAGCAGGTAGTGCAAAAATTACGCAGACACAAGCCAGGAACGTAAACACTAAACGAGCGCTATTTTTTATTTTTGAGCCACGACCTTCCGTGACAAAGACAATAAGTCTACTGGAGGCAGGCGCGAGGGATATCAGAACTTGGGCCCGGAACGCAGATACTTTTCCTTATCGGCTGGAAGAGCTTAGTACCCAGTGTCCCACCAGGCTTCTTCTTCGGAGGGAGACCACGCCGCACAAGCACCACAACCACTTCGTAGTTTGATATGCCACCTTCCGCGAACTTTCATAATTCATCTGCGACCTCCTATCCTGGCCACCTTGTTCGCAGGCAACAAGTACGCATACCTTGAAGATACGGACTTGGTGCCACAATTTTGCTTTCAAAAGTCGGCAGAATCAATTAGAGTGACCCGCGGAAGGACGCATTACACCAAACAAAACTTACACTTCTGGCCGACATGACGATGCCTTCCCATACCAAGTTGTCGTCCTTGTGCGGCACATATAGATTGCGGTCAAGGATGAAAGGGTGGCGGGATTCGAGAAAAGTAAGTTAGAACATAAAAAAGAGCCCTGTGTGCTAGAAATTATGCTTACGAGAACGGAAATCTGGGCGAGTTTGTAAGAATGCATCATAGAGCAGGTAGCGCAAAAAATACGTAGACACAAGTCAAGAACCTAAACACGAGACCAGTATTGATCGGCATCGACTAGTGTTGATTAGCTTGTCCAAGCTTAATTAGGCCGGGATAAGCTGGCTTAATTAGGCTTTTCTAAGCTTTAGATGACCTAATCTGGTGGCTTAATTAGTATTCATTAGCATCGATCAGTTTTGATTGGTTTTCCTAAGCTTTATTAGCCTAAGCTAGATTTTACTTGTATGAACTACGCTTATCGGATCTAGAATTGTCTTATGTAGGCATCGCCAAGCTGGGCCGAGTTTCTGTTCACTCCGCACGGCCTAACGAAAAGCTTAACGCTCTATAGAAGCAGCTTCACACAATGAATATGTTCTGCAGCTACAGCGGGACAAGCATTTATTTCGCGCATGAATTTGTTAAAAAGCATGCTCATGGCCAGCGATCAAAAATAAACGTTCACTTATCTCGCATATCTTGCTACCCTCTGGCGGATGCCAGCGGCCGTCCATCACTGGCGCTTCCCATGTTTTTCTTTGCTGGCTGTTACGAGGGAAGCGAAATATCCGTTGGCCTTTCGCATGTTAACCAGTGCACAGTCACACACAGCAGCCTGTCATAGCTGTCAGAACTGATCTCATCGTTTAAGCACCAACGCGTTTGTAGCAACATAGCTAGCCATTGCACTCTGCCTAGCACTTTATAACCAATGTATCCCCGCGATGGAACGGTTGCGCGGAGTGGGCGCTTCCAGGTGTCTCCACCTTGGAAGCACCGGCGCGGGCACCAAGACACCAAGTGAGACACCACCCATGACGCGCTATGCACTTTCTCAGGTTTCACGTTACTGCAGATGCATTTAGGGTGTAATTTAGAGCTACGTGAAGAACTATACCAATTCGTTTTTTCTGTAAGTACGAATGAGGTGCTCTCAGTTGAAGTTGCCCATCTGAGAAGTGTTGAACTGACAATAAATATAGATATAAAGAATTTTTTAATCGCGTCTTCACAGCTTATTCTGAAGTCGCTAATTTTGACTCTTCTTCTCGAAAGTGGTCCCACCGTCCACAATTCGACGAACGCTTGTCGGGTCAGGTATCACGCTGCGAATGAAAAATTACGGTTACTCAAGCCAAAAGAATCTGCTGACGTTTGAGAGCACGTACGGCTTCCTTGTTCGCTATCTGTAAATTATTTGCTAATCCCCTGACTCAGAACCCTACCCGGATGCACCGCTGGATCTAAACCAACTGTTCCCGACCTGGATAAAGGCTCTGGGGCTCTCTGCTCAGTATTTGTGGAAGGACACGACGACCCCTTTGTACGACGACACTGGTTTCTTCCCGGTTTATACGGGCTCCATCAACGATATCACTGTACCGGCAGCCTCCATGCTTCGTCCATTCATGTATCCACATGGGATCGACGCACTGAGCTATGGTGGTCTTGGAACGGTACGCACAGATCATTTCATTACGTGTCGCCCGTGCTCTGGTTCTCTCCATTCAATCATTCCTTGAGAATCAGTTCCGCAAGATTACAGTAGTAGTAAAAAAAAAGTATTGCATACATTTGAGAACGCTAATTTATATGGCGGAAACACCGCTGAGGGGTGCGTCTTAGGAGAAAGAAATGGCCCATCTGTTGACGTTGCCCGTGAGGAAAATAACGATCAGCGATATAGGTTTCTGCACACACGCACTTAGTGTCAAGGGGGCTGGTTTAGTGCGGCAGCGCCATTAAACTAAAGGTTGAATACTGTTTCATTCGCGCTAAGGGGACAAGCAGTATAGATTTTACTCCGCAACCATGACAGCGAACTAGGGTATCGATTATCGCAGCGATACGTACTTCTCATACACTTTGAAATTAAATCAACCCAGAGCCTGCTTACTAGACACTCTGCCAGTGGACAGTACATTCGATTCACTTCTGGTGGGAGATCTTTGCACTTCTGGCACGTAATAAAGACACGTGGTGACGCGCACGCTGTGTCTTGTATGGAATTGTATTAATTTGTTGAAAAGGGAACGGCGATTGATGCAACCAGCGAATCAACAAAGATGCTTGTCCTCGTGAGTTCGCGAACTGCTTTCCTCAACAGCGTTTAAATGCGAAGCATCGATGGCGACCGAAAACACTCTATCTATCTATCTATCTATCTATCTATCTATCTATCTATCTATCTATCTATCTATCTATCTATCTATCTATCTATCTATCTATCTATCTATCTATCTATCTATCTATCTATCTATCTATTTACGCACCCGCCTGCGTCTTGGCGCTCTCGTACGAGAGGAGTGCAGCCTTAAAGGGGTCATGAACCACTTTTCCAAGTAATGATCTAATGGCCTCAGTATCGGAGTGTACTGCCTCCCGAATCGATTGCCGCAAAAATTTCTCGAATCCGTCAAGAATCAGCGGAGTTACGGGGGTTTGGCGCACGCTCCCAGCGCTTTCACTCTTTTCTCGTGCCGGCGAGCGCACTGGAAGCTAGACAGGGAGGGATGGCATGGGGGAAAGAAGTTACGCCAGCGCGCGTCATGAAACGCGATCGCTCTTCCGCTGTGATTCGCTTGCGCGAGTGCGGCTACCGTGTACTGAGGAGTGCGGCGCCGGCAAGTGGCGGCACCCCGCGGCAAGAAGCGCATCTGATCCGAACGCCGCTCTCGATTTACGTCGGCTATCGGCCAATAAGCATGCTATGTCTCTTGCGACGTACAGCGGACAGACGCCCCGCCCACCGACGAGAGTGAGAACCGGCCTCTGTTTGAAAAGAGGGTGCCTGGGGAAACGGCAACTTCGCGCTCCGCTTGTGGCCATTACGCGGCGCGCACGACTGTAATATTTGGCAGAGCAGTTCATAGCCGTGTCAGCTTTCCGCAGGATGTGTTTTTTCAATCAGCCCAAGGGGTGCTTCATGACCCCTTTAACCAGTAAGGTCTCAACAAGTTCCGCTTTGTGGCCCTAGCATGGGGGACAGCTCCAGGAGCTACTTCGACAACGCGGAGTCCACTATGACCGCATGGGACACACTCGAGCATGCATATATATATATATATATATATATATATTCTAAGGAAGACAGCGGCGCTCGGGAATAGGCGCATGCTCGGCTAGTGCGCCGAAGAGAAGCACGCAGGGAGAATAAGACCAGCCGGCCTGCAGCAAGGGTGCTGTCTGTTTTCTCTTCACTACAAGTGCCAGCTGCTAGCGTCGTCTTCTGCCATTCACCACTTTAGGTCACAGCGCGACCTAGGCCTTCAACGACTACCCGGACGCAGCGAGTACCGCCCCGCGGAATGCGCGGCGTTTTGCCAAGACAAGTCGCGGCACAGTCAATGCCGCCCGCCAGAGCCAGTTTCGGCAGCTCTCTATGCAGTGTCGCAGCGTGGCCGTGAGCGGCCTCTGCGAGGCAGCGAATGCCGCCCGCATGAAGCACCGGTGTCTCTATAAGCCGGCGTCTCTATGGCGGTTCAGGGCCCAGGACCACTGAATGTTCTCACCAGCGAGGAAACGACCACCGCCAGTGAACGGTCATTTTTTGCCAAGACGCCGTGGTCGCATCGTGGCCGAGTGTAATGAAAAAGAGACAGCAACCTTGCTGCAGGCCGGCTGTTATTATTCTCCTTTCGTCCTTCTCTTCGTCGCTCTAGCTGAGCATGCGCCTATGCCCGAGCGCCGATGTCTGCATTTCGGTCAGGCTCTGACCGAAACGTCGCCGTAATAAATGAAGTTCTCTTGAAGTGCTACCTCTCATACTTTATATATATATATATATATATATATATATATATATATATATATATATATATATATATATATATATATATATATATATATATATATATATATATATATATATACGTCGTGGCCGGTGGCCCGGGATTAATCAGAGAGAATACGGTTACAGGGCGCAGTCGTCTCCATGCCGTGTGATGGCACAACAGTTTCCTCTTCCGAACTGGAAGAAATGCTGGGGAATGCACGCACAGAGCGCCAAAGGAATGCACGTCAGAAGCTGGCATTACAGGTCACGGTGACTCACGAACTCATGCTGCAGCTTCTTGTGTAAAAGTAGCACAGTTGCGTTTGATTACAAGTGCTTGTGCAAAGCAGACATAATCAGACACAATTAGTGACGGTACCGCACTTAAATCCTTCAGAGTGGCTGAACCCCTCCCACTCCCGAGGGATCAGTTACTAGAGCGATCGCTTCCTACATCGTGTTTCAATTATACTCACTCTGCATTGTACTTACGATACAAATGACACACTGCGATCGATTTTTCACATTCTTGAAATATACTTTGCACCTTTTAAGCACGAACAATTCGATGCGTTTTTACAACTATTTTACGCACGGAAACATCTATCATCGGAAACTAAGTAATATCATGTTGAGGCACTTAGGCCAGAGGAGCTTTTTGATCTCAAAAATGTCCTTGATCGCCACTAATGGTGGAATGCAAAGATTGGCAGCGGTGTTCCTCGCATACAATGATATTCTAAAACGCTCTCATTCTTCATATTCATCCAACAGCTGCTCATCGTGCTTTGTTGTCAAGTAAATTCTTTTTTAATCTTACCACTGTCATTTTCTTTGTGCAGATGATTGGAGGAGCAATGATGAGCGCATTGGACCCACAAGGCATACATTCACTCGATGGCTATAGACCAGATGACAGGGACAAGGTCATCAAAGAATATACGAAAAGGGCGCTGTGCTTGCGGAATTCTTACAAGTCTGTTGTGAGTAGACCTGAGGCACGATTTGTCTCTGCTAACCTTTCTCAATATATATATATATATATATATATATAGTGGGCGGTGGCCCGCGTCGGCCAGTTGGCGCGCGTGACGGTGCAAGTTGTAGCGAGCGCGCGCCAAGAAAACACCGTTAACTTATTGGCCTACCCTTGCAACGGAGACGGAGAGTCGCGGCCGCAGCTGATTTAGTACGTTCAAACCATGGCTGAGGGCAGCACTTTCGCTGTTCGCAAATGCACTAGTCACGTGGTTCTCTTTTGTATTTCACGGGCTTTCTTTGCAGCTCTGAAAAAATGGCATACGTGAGCCTTTATTGGTCGCAAATAATGCAATTGGGGTTTCCGAAGACGCTCTCGAACTTTGCAAGCCGCATTTCTTGCCTAAAGTCAATATTTAGCAATTTAGTTAAATAATCTTAATTAAGAAATTAGTTCATTACAAAAGAAAGAAATGTCCCTAGTGCGCAGTGTGGCTGTCAGCAATTTGCAACTGATTTCACTCGGCTGACTGTAATATGGCATTTTTAACACGAAAGTGTTTTATGCCGGGGTCCACCACGGCTCCACTGGCGCATTTCCGTCACGGATATGACATTGTAAAATATAAAGACTAACATATGGCAAAGAAAAAACTATAGAAAAAGTTCCGTCACCGGGAGTCGAACTTACAACCTCTCGATCGCCAGTGCGCAGCGCGAAACGACACCGCCACAGACGTCATGTTCTCTGCTATGCTAACGCGCGCTATTTATGTACACCATTTGCCAGTGGCGGTACTCGGAGATCAGCGGTACAGCGTGTTTTGGTTATCACTAGCGAGATGACGCGAAGGGCTCGAAGAGCGCGCTTTAAAAGTCGTCCGCCACGCGGATAGTGCGTGCCTCGACAGGACGTGGTCGCTCGTGCGGGCGCTTATCTCGTGATCTCGGTGGTTTGTACGTCTCGCGCTCTGCCTGCAAGTTTCCGTTGAGAGCACGAAGGTCACCTCGCTCACTGCAGCGGCCGCTTTTGCGAAAGCAGCGCGGTGCTCACGCGGAAATAAGTTACAAGTGTGACAGTTAGTTCGCTCTCATCCTGTGTATGTTCGTTCCGTGCGTCCTTTCTGCTTGAGCAGCGCGTTGAAAGTTTCCAGATGCTTGGCGCTCTTCGCGCAACATTACAATTTGATGCCGTAGCATTCATTCCTTCGCGCTTGGGGCGAAAGAATGAACAACAAATGCTCAACTACATCTGTGAAGACACGTTTCACTTTCGTGTTATACCGATTCCTATGACAGAGGGATCACCCATGTTTTTTCAACCATTGGCTAAAGATAGCTGGGACAGCCTGTATGTGGGTCATTTTATATCAAGTGTACCAGGTAAATTTTCGACTCTCTCCGATCATGCTGAAAAAATTCGTGCTAGTATATGTGAACGTGGGAAGTAGTTATTGAGGCGCTATATTTCGGGAAAAAAGTTGTGTTGAGGGCGCTTCAAACTTTGGGCACGGAAGTGAAACTGTGTTGCGCTAAATAATTTTTATTATTTACTACTTTGAGCATTTATTCCGAAAAGATTTATTCCTCGATCTCAAGGCGCTGACCTTTCATGACTATGATACTTAATTCAGTTTTGTTTTAACTCTCACTGTTTTTGGCCTCGTCGAAAAACTGGAAAATGCTGCATGTTTAGCGCTTTTAAGAAAAAGTACGCATTTTTTGGGGAGTAATATATTCACATCGTGGGGTTTATAGGTTTCACTAAAAATGATAAAAATACTGCGAAAGCGATTGAAGCAGACACATTGCCACAATATTGTGTGAACTTTGGAAAAAAATGACACTCTGACTCATATCGCAGCTTCATTTTCGCAATGCAGCGGTCCAATTACAAAGATGGCTCACACATCGTTGTGTAGCATATTTTGTTGGTATGACTTACAGCAAGTTTGAAAAGAGTAATTTTTGTTTGAAGCGAGAAAAAAAAATTCTAACCGAATAACCACAAGGTTGTAGGAAGTTTGCCTTTGCCTCGCCTTCAGTGCATAGCACGTCAGCGCAGTATTCCAGCGGGGTCTTTTTGGCAGCGAGTAATGCAAGTCATACAACTGCTTGTCACTTATTTTAGTAATACTGCTGTATAAACCTTTGAAAACGGCAATAGGGCTAAAATCATGGAATGCTACCTTCCCTCTTGAACAATCAAAGCGCAGGTAATATTCAACCGCTTTATAGTCCAAAGGGGCACAACTATATTGTAGACGAAGACTTTCAGGACAATTTTAGGGCGCCATGTCTGGCTTCTGATAATAAAATACATTATCTTACGTAATAATTAACGGTATAATTAAAGCATACTTTGATTAAGCTGTTTTTATGATGTTTCAGGTATAGGTCGATGCGTGACCGCTTACAAATGGTTTGAATGATGAAAAGATGTATCCTAAGTGTACACGTTCGAGATGATTCAATATCGTGCCCATAACTGACACCTCATTCGCCATTTCCCGACTCGATTTAACATTTTTAATCCCCCGTTTTCTTAATGGACCTAGGGTGCTGAAAATGTTAATAGCCCGTGGCCATTACCGGACGGGCTCTTAACATTTTCAGCGAAATAATTCTGACCTATGGCAAAGGACTAATGGCGCAATGATACAGTCTCATACTAATTTATTCTCTTGTCTTGCACTTGATCATGCTATGCAGTCAGTATACTATGAGATATTATCGTGACTTGCATCACGTGACACTCAAGCGTCGGGGGTGGGGCCCAGGAAATTTCGCCAATCATAGGGAGGTAGTGATAAACGAAATGCGGAGCACTTGCACGCTATTTTACCGCTGGTGCCCACTCGTATTTGCCGCAATGGCTGTTGATTGCCATCTTAAAACACTACGTTTTTAGGAACGATGTAATTTCTGAACTTTACCTGCAGTTGGCCTTGTTATAATTTATTCACAGTAGCAGAAAAGGCCATTCATGACGACACATAGGATAGAGGCAGGAAGGGAAAGGTGCGTGCTAAAAGCCTTCTTGTTCTTCAAATCCGCATTCTTAAAACCTAGTGCCTATTCTCTTTCACTGTTTTAACGTAGGGTTTCGCTTGTCTTACTTAGATTTTTGGAACACCTATATGGTGTTTCCTAGATCAGGCCTCTTGTGCGTTTCAGGCACTCTTTCGCGTGCATTTTCCGACAGATTCCTGCAGCAAGGCCATCTTTCGCATTGATGCGGGGACATAGCTTGGCATGGTTGCTGCGCGGTAAACCGGCATGCCAATACCAAGCCGATTTGCGATCTCATCGCGGATGAGCTTTTTCACATGAGGGATCAGAAGTGGCATCAAAAAGAAACGAAATGGTCCCTTGTGTACATAAAAACTGCAAATTCTCGACCTCCCACAAATTTGCGAAGCTGTGTCCCCGCATCAATGCCAATGTTTATCAGGCTGCAAGAGGCTGCCAAGGGAAGCACGCGAAGCCGAACGTAAAATACACACCAGATTTAGTTGAAGAGACGGCATTTACATGTGGCAAGAAGTAGATAGAGAAGACGGGTTTCTGCGCTGACTACCGTCCAAGGAAGCACGCGCTGGGCAGTAAGGACAATGTGCTTTCAAGCACGCATGCTTCTGCATGTGCGTGCGAACCACTTCTGGGCGAATTTTAAACATTAAAAACGAGCTAAAGGAATGTTCCACTCATTTTCCACTCAATTCGAATCATTTTTATAATGAAAAAGGGGACATATGCGTACGTAAACAACGATATATTTGGATGCAGCTGAGCGAGAATATCTTTGAAATATGTTGGGCATGATGTGATCGATCTTGTCATATTGACATAGCTATGTCGTAATGTCGGCAGCGCTGGCAGTGCAATCAGCATATGTTTTTTCTAATGTTCCTGTAGGTATCTGTTCCTTGATATCTGTAGTTGTGCTTGCCGTCAAATTCTGGTATTGCTTGTAGAATACAAATATTTCAAAATGTTAGCACTGTACTATATAGAGGTAAACTAAAAAAAATTCGGCAGAACCCACGTACCATGGGAGTCGGTGTTATGCGAAGCATGCAGGGGCAAGGTGACTGTGGCGTAATTTTTTTACTGAGCGAAACGTTACAAAATGACGCTAAAGATTTGTATAAATTTCATACGCACACATATATGTTGAATAGCCGCATATGTGTTATATAACCAGTTATTTACAGCTGGCTAACGCTGCCAACGGTAACATAGGTATCAGCAAAACCAGAAGCGGTAAGCTGATACGTAGTTCTTATACTTGTCCCTTATGATGGAGAGCGCACGCACGTTTCACGAGCCCGTGTGCATGTCTGGAAGAGGTTCTTGACAGTTCTTGAACAAGGTCAACATCACCGTGATCAGTGAGCAGCAGCAGCTGGTCATGACTTGTTATCGGATGCGGTCGTGGTAGCGATGAAGAGGGGTTCATGTGTAGTGAAGCACGAGGTATAGTACAGCTGTTGGAAATTGTGAATGCCTCAGTCATTTCGTCGACAAATTGTCTGTCGATATAGGCCATCAAGGCTGGTAGGCCTGGATAGTGCTAGGTAGAACAACATTAGTGGATGGCGCTTGTCGTATTCGTAGACTACCTGAGCGTATGTGGCCTACGTAGCCTAGTCTACAAAGCGGTTGTCAATCTGGCATCATCCTCGGTCAGCATAAGGCCATCGCCCAGCCTTGTAAGGAATGAAGAGGACACTGCGTCATTCTGGCGGACTAAGTGCACTTTACGGTGCGGTGATGTGAATATCATACGTAACTTTCGTTAATGTATTCCTCCGGTGTCGAGCAATGCTTCAATATAGCTTGCTGGATCATAGGCATACAAATGCAATGTTTATTAGACTGCTGTAAAAGCAGAGCCAACACTGGAACCACCGACGTTAATCTGATATTACGCCTGTATCGTAGGAGTACAAATCGTAGGCGTATCATGTAGTGTTTATTGCTTTCTTGCAAAGTCAGGTAGCCAGCACCAAAACCACAATTGACGTTGCACTGACCTTACGCCTGCATAGGCTGTTTTTCCAAACCAGTTTATAAACCTGGCGTAGCTCTGTGGTAGAATACCTAATTGCCACGCAGAATGCTTGGATTCGATTCCTGCTGGGATCCTAATTTTCATTCTTTCCATTCGTCGGGTTAACGCTACCGATGTCAGTTTTTCTTAACGCTGTCGCATTTAAGTTAACAATGTCTGTTCTCGCCGTTCCTGTGTAGATATAAACTGTCAATCACCTGTGGCGCATACCCCTACAACGCGGCCCGTGGTAAATGGGTATGTGCCACAGGTGTCTGGTAGAAAGCGCTTGATGACGTACGCGACAAGATTTTCGCGTCATTCTTCTCATGACCCTACAGTCATATTCGTCAAATCCTCTTAACCTACCATGCCAATGTTGGTCTACACCAAGCTAACGGGGCGATCATGAGAACGCCCAGACGTAGGCGGCTAGATAGATAGATAGATAGATAGATAGATAGATAGATAGATAGATAGATAGATAGATAGATAGATAGATAGAAACGCTCAAAGTGCCAGAGGTTCGCTAAGAAATGCTTCGCATTTAAAATATCAAATGAAGGTGGGAAAACCTGCTGCGATTATCTTCTCCTGTAGCAACCAGTACTGAAAGACGAGGCAGTTTAAAAGCGCTGTCGTCTCGAAGCTGACGCATAGTGTTGTAGCTCATTCGTTTCGTGTCTCAGAAGATTGATATCTGGTGAATTGTTTTCCCTAGCTGACAATACATTGTCAGGATCGATTTTTTTCGGTTAGTACTGATAGCGTGAACATGCGCAAGTGTCGCGTCTGTCTGTAACTTCGTTGACGTTTCTACGTACCGATGTAATGTCATCAGGAAGTCATTGAAGAAACAACAGAGAACAATCACACGGGAAAAATTATTGTCCCACTAAAGACATGAAGAGTTAGCGGCCCTCCTTTATTTCTATCCGTCATTTCTTCATCTGAATAAAACTTTCGCTAGGACACTCATTCTTTCTTATGTTATATATTAACGTACGTAAGCATAACATATCTCGAGTGCTGTAGCTGCCGCATTCCAATTTATTCTATTTGGCTTGTTTTTGGACACCAGAAATATTGGCACAAATGAAAGCGAGTGAATTTTCGTTAAGTCATAGTGTACATTGTTTTCATTTACTACATGCTCTTGTCAAACAAATATGCATATTCATTTTATAATCTGCTAGTTGACATTTAGGTGCTGATAGATGTAACGGGCCTGTTGCGAGTATGTGCCAGTGTTACGATCCACTCAAGATGCATTTCGAGAAGCGACGGAGAGAGTGTGTATAAATGACTTATTAACCAGCACTCTGGACCTTACCATAAAATGCACACGGCCATGGCCAAACGTGCGTCTTGTCCGTATGCACATAAAGTGCACATGGACATGGCTCACAGAAAACAAAGGCAGTGCAAAAAATGTATCAATTTTTAACTGTCCCACTGCGTTTCCACATGCACTAAACGCGACTGTTTCATTCTCGCAAGTGTTTTAATATAAAAACTAGGTATTCCATAGAATGTCCCCTATTTTCAGCTGTCCTTAAGTGGCCAGGAAGAAGGGTTGAGCGAAGAAGAGGACAGGGAGAACCTGGGCGACCTGGTGGGCACCAAGATGGCGTATGACGCTTTGGATTCCTTGGAGCGCGGATACCGGGACAAAACTCTAGCAGGCCTGGACATGTCGGCGCGTCAGCTGTTCTTCTTCAACCACTGCGCGCAGTCGTGCACTGAGGACGACTACGCACCATTTCGCTCGCGTTGCATAGTGCCACTGATGAACATGCCGGAGTTCTCCAGTGCTTTTGGCTGCGCTGCCAAAACACCCATGAACCCACGGCATAAGTGCACATTTTGGTAGTAAAGAATGCACTGCTATATCTGATTTTAACCACAGTTGGCCATATTTGTTCCTTAGTGTTTCCGAGTAAAAAAAACATTTCACAAGAAATAAACCAAAACAAATTGGTAGACGCTACACTGGCAATATATTATTGTGTGCAAAATGCTTTCCGAGATAAACGTCTGTAGTGATGAGTACTTGACAACATGTATTTCACGGTTCTACCCAAGCAGACGGCCAGCAGGCTACCTCACAATCTCATCCATGCTTCTGTACCACAGTCACGTGAACAATGAGGGTTACTTCCCTTGGTAGAAAGGCGGGCGCGGAATGACGATGGGGTTGGCGGGAAGTGCTGTGCTTGCCGAGGATAGTGGGGGGGGGGGGGTGCGTCTCTCCGCAACGCCACAACTTACTGCGCACCATGCCGCCTCGCTAGGGCTGGTGGATTGCATCCTCCTGGGCAAGGAATTTGCTGCGTCTTGCTAATGCCATGACAGAACCACCAGACCGAGGACTCCAGGGATGACTGCATTTGTTCAAGCTTTCTGCGGCGAAACGCGTTGCGGTCCGTTGTCCTACACCAGGCCGGGTCGCTGCGCCAACCGCATTCTTGCGGGCTTGTGTTCTGCTCCACTTTGCCAAGGCGGGGACTGTCGCGCCAAAGTTAGGAAATAAGATGCTCAAAACATTGACTTCCTGTTGTTAAATGAAATCTTCTCCCGGGGAAGGCGAGCAACAGTCGACAAAAATTGCCTACCGCTACTTAAGCTGACGCTGTAAAGCGCGGCGAACAAAAAGTAACACTGAGATGGCGTGAATGTTCCTTTCTTGCTATTTGTATTCGTACTTGCTTTTCATGCCGTTACGTTTAGCTATTACTCCGACCGAGGAAGACCTTTCAGGAGGACATAGTGATCTGCAAATACAGCACGGCTGAGGCGTCGTTTGATCTAATGCTGTATGACTGCCTCGATGCACAACATTTGTGTGCGGAGCATCAGACAGTAGAAGGTTTCCGTCCTCGATTGCGCATCGCGCGCGTTATGTATAGTCAAGGTATGCGTTACGCATCAAAATATCAATAGGCTTGTTAATGGCGACATGTTTCAGTTTGAGAGCTCTTCATCTCACAAAATTTGGCTTTCTTTATGTCCGTTCGGATGATATTACGATGACCCCCTCCGCAATCGACGATACGCAACCGGTTCAGAGCCCCTCGTTACGCCAATGCAGTGCACCATTGAAAAAGCATAAAGAGAAGTAAGGTTTGGCCACGGCCTCGCGGTGGTTTGAACCCATAGGCCAGAGTAGCAATGTAACTCTGCTACCAGAGCGCACTTTGGGCAGGGCTAAGGCTGAATGGAATCTCTTGGCAATTGGTGCAAGGAAATGGGCACTGCACAGCCTTTAAAAGGACTCTGCGGCATTTTTGAACATAGAAAACGCTGCCGATCGGTAGTCGAGGCCTCTGTAAACACGTGAGCAGAGCAATTTTGCACTGCACGAGTCAGGGAATTTGCAATTACGTGTCAAAGGCAGCTCGAAATCTCACGCTCTTCTCCCTGGTTTATTCCACGGCGAACGTCCCAGGCAGTTTGGCGACCATCTCATATGTGGTCGAAAAAAGCCATGCTATTTTCTTGCATTGAAGACACTAAAACACTAGAATGTTCCTGAGAGAAATAAATATCTTTAACGTTGGAGCCTTCCGAATTTCGCAGAATGTCGTCTGAGTGACTTTTGTTAAAAACATTATTCTGAGAGTATCGTTCCTGGTTTCAATACCAAATTTGGTTTATATATTAGGTAAAAGCGTTTGCATAAGGTTTTTAATATCAGTAATATTACTGCAAATTTTCTGTCTTATAAGCCTCCAGAAATAATGGCAAAATCTTCTGTTTCATTTTTTTTTGTAATACTGCGGTATTTATCAATATCCCAGAAATCAATACCTATCCTAAGAAAGTAATATTTTGCGTTAAAAACCTTTCGAGAACACTTACGTTTGCAAATTTTGCGAGAAAAAATCACGAATATGAGAAAATTGTAATTTTGAGCCACATTGAAACGTAATTGATGTCACGTGGTGCTCCACTTAAAAATCAGCTTTATATTTCAATTGAAAGGAAATAAATAGTTCTTGTATAACAACTTTTATCATTACAACGTTAACACGAAAGTGTTTTGTGCCAGGGTCCACGAAGACATTCATGACGTATTTCCGTCATGGAAGTAGGTCAGCAAAATGAACGCCGTCAGCTGGCAAAGAAAAAGTAAGAAGTTCAGTTGACAGGAGTGGAACGCACAACCTCTAGGTGCGCAACGATGGCTGGCGGCCGTCTAGCCGACTGAGCTAACACCAAACACACAACGCAGCCTACGCGAACACGACTTTTATCGTTAACACTTTCCTGCCACAGTGCTCTTGGATGAATGGATGGAAGCTACGAGCGTCCCCTTTGTAACAGGGTGGTGACATGTGTGCCACCAGGCTCGAAAAAAAATCACAGCATATCCATGGAGTGAATGATGATGAGTGGGCGAAGCTGCGGAGGTTCATCGGTAAACCGTGAATCTTCCGTGAATTCTGCCCAGTACATCATCACCGACGTGAGATCGGGCGCGTTTATACTAAAGGTTCGATGAGTTATGACGACTTGCAGCTCACTTTAATTTTACATGTACGCTGTGAATTTTCATTGTTTAGAAAACCATTGCTTTAGAAAACATCTGGCGTCTTTCGTTAAGCAGCTGGCGTCTTTTCGTTTTGCTTTAGAAACATCTGGCGTTCTTTCGTTTTGCTTTTAGAAAACATCTGTCATCTTTCGTTGGTTTATTTCAGCAATCAACGCCGTTTTGGACAAAATTTTTATTGTTTAATCACGCACAGGAGAAATCTCACCAGGTACTACCTTGGAGGTAAACAATGGCTGCAAATGGGAATGAGAGACAGAAGAAGTCGGCTTTTAGCTAACACTTACACTTCTACTTCTACTAACGTTTCCTACTGGAACATGCCAATGGCTGCTAATGGGGAATGAGAGACAGAAGAATTCGGCTTTTAGTTAACGCGCACGCTGCGAATTTTTTATTGTTCAACAACGCACAGGAAATGCTCCCACCGGCACCACCTTGGAGGTCAAGATCTGGTACTAGCGTTACGACTGGTTACGCACTACGACTACGACAACTACGAGGGACGAACGGGTGCCGCTTTAAGGAGCTTCGCCCCTAAAAAAACTTCGTTGCCTCCGCAATTAGCCACATCAACGCTGAGCACCGTTGCTATGGCAGTCCTATTCGGCGCGCTTCCAGTGGAAGTGTTTGAGGGGCGAATCTCCTAAAGCCGTGGGTCTGTCCTTTCTCTGTGACCGGTTTGTAACCACCTAGTTGGGGCCACCTCTAGCTCGTGAGAAGCGCGCGTTCTGGTATGCAGTAGAAGAAGAAGACAACGTTTCAGAAGTAACGCGCCATGAGGCTCCCTCTTGGCACGCTTTCTCTTTAGCTCGGAGTCGCCAGATGGAATACAAGGCTGCGGAACGGAGGGCACGGAAGGCGGCGGCAGCGCGCGCCACCAGTACAAGACGCGCTCTCACTTCATTTCACGGACCATAAAGCCGTCATAACGAAGGGACCTCGCAATCCATCCAACAATGAAGAAATGAAAGAACAAACGAACAAAATAAAAGTCGATTTGTATATACGCACACAGTCTCACGTCTTTCTTAATGATGTAATGGGCGAACTTTCACGGGAGGGTTACGGTTTTACCGATGATCTCCCCCTCTCGAGCTTCGCCCACTTATCTTCACTCATTCCGTGGATATGGTGTGATTTTTTTCATCAACGCTTTAACATACCGCGATGTGGCGGCTTCTGCTTAAGGCTCGCTCATAGCATCCATCTATGTAAAAAAATAGATCACCGACGCTCGCCTGGCTGTCGCACCGATTTCCCCGCTCGAAATGTGAGAATTAACGGTAAGGCTAGAGGGAAGACGCGAAGCTCGTCGCGTTTCACGACGCGTTGAAGGTGCGCATATCGAGTACCACTGTTTGCTATCTGCATGTTGATGCCATCTGTGCGCGATATTCACCATAATGGTGTCCAGGTATATCTCGACAACTTCAGCTACCGCAATGTTTCAATGATGATCATGGGCGTGAGTCCTTGGTACGGAGATGTGTCGCTAGGTGTCAACGTGGGTGCGTCCACACCAAGTGGTGCTATATCTGCCAAACAACAGACATTTTAGAAGCGCTCATATATCAATGCACTATAAACAATCAACTACTTCCGTGACGACACGTTTCACTTTCATGTTATACCTATTCCTATGAAGGTGGGATCAGCCATCTTTTTTGTTTGAAGGAAGAAAATTAATTTTGAGGTTCCCCTGGACGGCTATATTCTTGTTTGGCCCTACGGCGCCTTTCCTATTGAAGTTTCCATTGCCGTCAATGAGGACCTTCCAAATCAATTTCTTCCTTAAAACAAAAATTGTAATGATGAAAGATGCAATATAAGAAGAACTATTGATTTGCTTGCGATTGAGGTGTAAAGCTGATTTTTATTGGCGCACCGCGTGGTGTAAATTGCGTTTCAATGTGGCCCAAAATGAACATTTTCTCGAATTCATGATTTTTTTCTCGTAAATATAGAAACTTCAGTTTTGAGAAAATATTTTTAATGTGAAATATACTTTCCATAAGTATTGATTACTGGATATTGCTACATAGCGCAGTCTTACAGAGGAAAGAATGAAAACACAACATTTTGGCAGAATTCCTGGAGGCGTATATGAAAGACAAATTGCAGTAATATTACTGATATATTGGACACCTTACACAAACGCTGCTGCTTATTGTTTAAACCAAACATGGTATCGAAACAAGAACGGATGCTCTCAGAATAAATATTCTGAAAAACATCAAGACGACATTGTGCGAAATTCAAAAAGCTCGCACGTGAAAAAAAAATTTCTCTTCGAATTATTCGCGCAATTCACTGTTTTCAACGCAATAAATCAGCGAAATTTTTGTCGAATATATTTGAGATGGTCCCCAAAATGTCTGGTACTTATGGCGTGGAATTAGAGTAATTCCGTTGGAGGGACCGGCCGTGTCAAAGAAGGAGAGTACACGCCCATTGGTTGATTTCATTATTATTGTGCCGCACTGTTACCGGGGCCGCCATTGGGCGCCGTCTCGTCCATACAGCAGCTGCAATAAGACACACATGACCTCAGGGCATGTACGCCTGCGCGTTCAAAAAAAAAAAGAAATGAAGAAAGAGTGGTGAAGTTCATGACGCGCTATCGTAGCATCTTGCCCTGAGCTAGCGCGGCGGGACGAAATCTGAGAAAAACCACTACAAGGATGAGGCAAAATCCCTTTCGTACTTGACGGATTTGAAAAGTTCTTGCGGCAATCGATCCGTGAGGCAATAAGCTCTGATAGTTAGAACATTTGATGATTACTTGTGTGACAAATGTTACAGCACGTTTTTAAATTAAGTACCGCCCTCTCTTGGCTTCCGAAAGTTAGCGCGAAACATCGCTCCTCCACGCGACGATTGCACTTTCTGCATGGCACGAAAACTCTGGTCAATGTGGCTACGTGTTTGCATTAACTTTCAATTAACGTATACATCTAAACGCATCTATGGCTCAATCGAAGCGTGAGTATTGATGAAGACAATACCTGTAGATTTCTATCATAGCCAAATAAGGTTTCCGCATTCAGAGTACCTGAGTGCTCTGAATGCGGCTCGACCATCATTGTTCTGACGCACACAAAGGGGCTTCTCCTACTGAACTACTACCAAATTGTGGCCCTACCCTTCCGGAGATTTGTACCATCGCGTTCTGGTTATAATCTACACGTAGCCCCGTCATCTTTAGTGATTTCGAAAGGCAGGTGCACGGCACCGTACACTTGATTTTAATCTTTTCGCACAGAGACCGGTTTACCCATGCTCGGAGGCCGGCGCAAGTAAGTCGCGCTACCTCCGATAGATGGCACCACGCTGCTTGACCACGCAGCGCGTGTTGCGTTTGGGTGAGAAGAGACTTACATGAGGTTTAGTACAAAACAGGTCCATTACAGCTCAGCAAAATTTCGGGTCTGCGTCGCGTCCTGGTTCCATACTCTTGGCAAAGTCCAAAAGTCCATACCACACAGAGACAGTAGACAAAGGCGTGCATACAGGCCATTGCACAGTATGATGGGGTGTGGCCTTCCGAACATGGACTATACCTATTTTAACAGTGTGGCTATTATCATAGCGCGTAGTATGATGTGGTGTGCCCTCATCAACATGGCATATACCCATTTCAACACGACAGCGTTAAGCAGCTTGTTTCGCAGAAACTCCGCTGTCGGTGTCGGCGTTAGGTGGTTGTGAGCTAAAATTCGAGTTAGATGCAAATAAAGAAACAGTAATAAAAATTTGGGTTTGAAACGGGAATCGCACCCAGGCCTTCTGGCAAGAAGGTGTTCTCCCACAGAGCATGCGAACGCTTGAAGCTGCTTCCGAAAAAAAAAACCTCTACATATGTCATGTAGGCTATTCTAAAAGGCTATTCCACTACGACACAACTGTTAACTGTAATTCATTCATTTGCGAAAACTTTAGATAATAATGGTCAAGCTGAAGCTTTTTTTTTTTAGATTTCAGTAAGGCATTCGACAGAGTGGTTGATTATAAACTTATTCAGAAACTTAGAGATTACAATCTTCCGAACATTATAGTTTCTTGGATAGCGGCCTATCATTCGGATCGTGCGCAGTTTGTCGCTATTGAAGGTAACAGCTCGAGCTGTCTTCCTATGACATCCCGTGTGCCCCAGGGCAGCGTCCTGGGTCCATTGTTGTTTTTACTTTATATAAATGACATTGTCTCCATTGTTGAAATCGAGAGTTCGACGGAAGCCCGTCTGGTCGGGACGAAACATGAAGAATAAAAGGCAACCACCGACCAAATAAATGTTTTAAAAAGGACGAAACGACATTTCGGCTTACGGAAGCCGAAACGTCGTTTCTTCCTTTTTAAAACTTTTATTTGGTCGGTGGTTGCCTTTGATTCTTCATGTCTCCATTGTTACACAGATAATATTGTTCGCGGACGATTGTGTTTTATTCCGGGAAATATATACAGTGCATGTCCAGACAGATCTTGAAATAAGTTTGCAGAACATACACTCATGGTGTGGCAGGTCAGACATGGCTTTAAACAAAGACAAAACAGTACTTAAGTCTTCGCATAACACGCAAGAAAAGCCCATTAAAATATACCTACACACTGACCGCTGCACCCTTAAGGGAAGTTGAAAATTACAAATTTCTAGGTGTAACATTTACCAACAATCTTGGTGTAACATTCACAACAACCAAGGCTGTGGTGGGTTAAGGTGCGCACAGGGGCCTTTACAGAACCCTATGGGGCGACCTTTCGAGATGAGTACCCATTAACAACCGCGCGCCAGGTTGGTGTATACCTCTACCCCTTTGGAAAAACCGGTGGGTTCCCGGTCGGCACTGGGAAACGAACCAGGTACCTCCCGCATTGGAAGCGGACGCTCAACTATGAAGCTACCGCAAAACATGGCCATCAACAGCCTTTAACTTTCACAGTGACGCACTCCTTCTCTCGGTCGTCCTCTGAGCCTAGTTTGGCGCGCAGGCAGAGCTCGTACGCAGTCAAGGCAGCACTCGTCATGTGAGCGCCTGCAGCATCGAGCGGCCGCTGCTGCGGGTTTGTCAAGCGGCTAATCGGAAGACAAAGCTTGAGCAACCATGAGACGTGGCTGCGCATTTGTTGGTGTGGAGCTGCAGCTTTGGGATAATGTCGCGTACAATTATTTTGAACAACTTATATCCGATTTTCAGCGCATAACGAACGGCGCGGCCGCTAGGCTGACTTGACCACATTTGACGCATTAACACTTGTTAGCAACCAAAACATTGCAATGTTTTTTTATGCAGAATGATAAATGACGTCCTTGAATTTAATCAGAGGGATGTTAAAGAAAAATAAAAGTGGCCTTTTTGAGAATACTATTTTCAAACTTCGGCGTTTTTGGTATAACGCTTAAGTTTCAGCCCAATTATCGAATAAATTGGAGCGCGATAAAACGACGGAAATTATTATAAAAGAGCGCAAATATCACAGTTAATATGTGTCGTTTTTTTATTATGCTCACTACAACTTGTTCGCAGCAATAAATTATCGAAATACAGGTAACTTGTGCGATTTGCCATATTTGTGATTTTTTTCTTCGAAAGTGCTTCGACAAGCAAGGGAAATATTGTACTCATAAGATTGTATTTCACTAGTTTTTTTGAGGGGAATAAATATTGTGACCAGGAAGTGCACCGTTTTTCCCTAGATGCGCTCAAAATTCAGAAATCGCGAAGTTGGCGGGAATGGCCCGAAACTTATAGATTTTTTTTCAGACGAACAAATTTTGTTTCGCGAAATTAACTTCAAAACCATTTTTCTGGGCCTAGTGTCTAGGCCTATAGTAAATTTCATCAAAATTGGCAATGGTGACCGGGACCTCGTGTTCGATCTTATCTGAACACAACCTCCTGTTATTGCTACGGCCGCGTTATTTCCGCGTTATTTCCGCGAATTGCATCTGCCCACCTAATATTCTGGCTCCCCCTCGCTTGCTTGCCTACTCTTGCAATGCAGTCTGTTACTCTTAATGACCAGCGGTTATCTCGCCTTCGCACTACGTGGACGTATTCCCCTCATTTCTCATGACCATTCTTTCCTGACTTCAAATAAAACACCCGATTCTTCCCTTAATTACACTGCCCTCTTGTTGTCCCTTTAGGTAACATCTACCAGTTTTCTTTCCATGGCTCACTGCGTCGTTCTCACTTTTTTCACCAATATTGAAAACGTGTCCTCATTATATCAACCACTGAACGGCAAATAGTTCCATTCATATTAAATTACAGATCTCGTGATGATACCCGCCCTCTATGGGCCTTGTTCAGTGAGTCTCCTGAAATTTCGTCGCAATCTGGTAGGAAGTTTGTTTTGCCGCAGACGCATACCTTGTCCTGTTGGAAACATTCACTTGAGTATGCTTTAAAACGTAAGCTGCTTCGACTCACCACAACAGTTAAATTTAATTTTAAACCAGGTATTTAAACCAGGTATTTTGCGGCAAGGCAAAGCCTTCTATCAAGGAGTAGCGCCAGGTTTTGAAACTTCTTTGGAAAGAGACCCTATATCGGCGTCATGTCGGGAAAGGAGTCAGGTTAACGGATATAATATTGCGTGGAAGAAGGGTAGAAGTGTCGTAAGGCGTCACACTTTGTGAATGGCGTAACGAAATGATTTTTTAAACATGCCATCCCATATCATAGGGATCAGCCATAATTCGTCCTCATCATCATGAGCCATGTCCTCAAGAAGGTGCGCCCTACGTAGGAGCACACATTACCTTACAGGTGCATAGTGGGCATGTCACTTCTTCGGAAAATATTTATGAATTACGGCTTATACAGTGTAACTTCGCAAATGAGCTTTCAGTAGACAACCCAAAGAGAGTTTACATGGAGCTCTAGGGTATCTCCTGCTGCTTAAGCTGTGTCTGTGCTGCGTGTTCTGCGGAGGCCAGCTATACTTAAGGCGAAAGCCTTTGATGGCTCATGAACGAGATAATAGATCGCCAGATTCATCAAGATTTGGTGAGACCTGAAGGTACATCGCGAGACCAAACCATAAATTGCGACTGTGGCGTCGACACCAACACGAACGATGCAGAGAATCAACTAAGTATTAAAAGTCTTTCAAGAATCACGTGATACTGAAGTGAATGCTCTTGTACAGCTAATAATTGTTGAGAACTAACAGACAGTAAAGCCGAGGAAAGTATAGGGCATGTTATTTGTAGTAATTATGGCATGAATGAGAAGAAATTAAAGTGCACGAAAACATAACTTGCCGCCGGTAGGAACCGAACCTCTAACCTTCGAATAACGCGGCCTATGCTCTACCAATTGAGCAACGGCAGCGGTTACTACAGATGAGACGGCATCTTGGTGGGCGCGGCGTAGCGTGACTTGAAGCAACCGGCGCTCGCCTGTCCGCCGAGAACGTCGGACTGTAAAAGCGCCTGTACACGTGCGCTTGCTTGCACTGGCTTACTTTCGTCCCGTTGGACAACGTTAAACAATCTTAGCAGACTGTGTGCGTTCACACAGCCCATAGGTTTGCATAAAGAGTCTTTAAAGGGTACCGAAGCTGTGCATTCCACAAAAAGTTGCCATCACAGGAAGTTGACCTAGAACGTCGATTCCCACAGTACGTGGGATCTGCCGAAGTCTTCATTACACCATAATGTTCGTAAACCGCCTCACATAGTGGGTGCGTGCCATTACCAATGTCAAACAATCGTTATTATCATCATCATCAGTTGCCGCGTACGAGGTTCGTCATTCTCCTGCTGCACCCTTCCACGCACACATTTCCACATCTTCGTCTGGCTCGTCTGGATGACTTGCAGAACACCACGGTAAGTACTACGCGATTTCCGATTCCTGTCTCGCTACACCAATATTGTGAACGAGCTACTGCTACTGGTTTGTGCAGTTCGGGCAATAATTTCAATCTGCGTTTTGCAACGTTTTTGTTAGTGCCTGAAAAAACTTGCGCCTACGTTCTCCTTTGCTGAGACACAGCGACACAGGTTTCATAAATTCAGCCCTATAAGTGGAATCGCGCAGCCTGAAATGTGAGAATGGCGTCAGCGGGTGAAAAATGCGTTCGTGTCGTAGGAAAACCATTTAATTAAAGGCCCGAATATAAGAACAATGGGGAATATCGTGTCTTGGTTGTGGAAGTTTAATTCTCTTTTGATGACTTGGCTGTGGGTGTCGTGGCCAGAAATGACCCATTGTGTGCAACCGTACAGCCTGACGCAAATTTATGTAATGCGTAAACAATGTCTTTGTTGTCTAAAGTACTGTCGGTGGCGCGAGTGTTTGAATGTCTTCAAGCTAAAGAACATTATTACAGTGCAAGCAAGCCCAGCGAAGACATGGCAGGTGAGGCGGCTCGTTTGCAATGTAAGAACTTATGGTGTCATTTAGAGAGTGATGACTTTTGTCTTATGTGAGGGATATCTCACACCATCAATATCGTTGGACAGGAAATGCCACTCCAACATAACCATCTCAAAGATTGTTTTCATGACTGCACGTTGCCCTTTTTCTCTGAAATTCTGTTGCCGCTTGATCGCGCAAGAATCAGTTTGCGGGGTGTGAGCATGCGAGTTTTGCGCGCCTAATATTTCCTTCTTACTGTATGCCAGAATGCGTGTTAATGCACCACCATTTTTTAAGTATATGTTGTAGTAACATACCGCATCGTCTTGTAATGCTTCTCCCGATGCGATTCGTATATTTGCTTTAGAAATATCATCTGCGTTCTTCCTTCGCCAGTCCCTTAACATAAATATATGCGTGTTGAAGTTGACAGGCGTGGGATTTATACCTCCAGAAGCACGAATACAAAACGAAGCATGAAATTGCCATTATATAACATTTTATAGACGTCCCGCATGCCTTTGCAGTAATATGTGGAACGCTTTACTTCGCCCAGAACGCCCACTGATTATTGCAATGATTGAAGAATTCAGGCAGCACAAGTAAATGAAAGCAAGCCATTCTATAAATTACACATCTTGTTGCGCGCACTTACCATTGACTACATGCGGGATACTGGCATAGCAGCTGCGGCGCTGGGCTTAGGCGCGGCCCACTCAGTTGAGTGTTCTGTGTTTTGGCGTTGCTGCGTTGCTAAGCCCAACGGCGCCATGATTTCGATACATGGCCGCGGCGTTCAAATATTGCTTTGACGACCGGCAGGGACATTAGATACAGGCTCACGTTCAAAATATGCTGGTAGTGTCAATTTGCCCTGTCACTATCGTGTTTATGCATTTGGCGCGCATAAGCCTTTAAAATTTATAATACGTAGTATGTATATGTGAATATAGCGAAAAAAACAATGTTGAGTGATGGCCAGTTGACAAACGTTTCTTTATTTTTTTATCATTATCTTGCTTGCATGTGATCGTGTTCCCTTGAATTGTGAAGAGTGTCACTTAAACATCAGTGAATATGCCACACATTTGCAGTAGTAGAGCACGCGTGGCACTAAATGAGATGCTTTGTATTGCGTGTCAATGTCAAACCGATGCGGTTTATTCCGATGGCGATTATCATGCCATTGGTCGATTGCTGTCGTTGTGAAAGATGCGGCATGCTTCTATGATCCCTTGAGCAAAATAACAAAGAGGTTACGCATGCTTGTTGCAGCGTTGCTCTTGGTTGCTCAAGGGGCTTGTATTCCGCACAGTTTCACAAAATTTGTGATGTCGAACGGCTACGTGGTTACGTTCGTAGTCAGATATTCGAATATTTTCGCATTAACCAATTTAACTCAATTACCTTGTATTTTTCCACATGCAGAAACGGAAGAGCCCTGAATAAACATTCAGTATTTGCTCACTTCAGAGGAATTTCAGCTCTCTTACAAGGTCACTCAGAATTGCATTACATACTGATGGCACCTGATAGTGTGATCGGGAGCACAAGCGCCTGCTCTCATGGAATATGGGAAAATAACTTGACTGTTCCCTCGTTCCGAAAGCTGCGGTGTGGAAGTGGCCAAATGGAAAAAAAAATGTTATCCTTGCGTGTTTTCATCGGGAATGCTGCATATTTTGTGAATTCTAAGTTTCGCCGAAGTAGGCAGCAATTTTTATTGTTTAGCATAATTTCATGAGTGCTCGCCACTCTGGGCCATGTATTCTTAGAGCTGGTATTGCTAGTACCGAATTCTGGCGCAGAACATACTTCCTTTGTGGGTATGATATAGTGAAACGCTCCATTAATTTATACAAAATTATTATTTGAGAGCCACGTTGGCGTTGATTCCAGCATAACAGGTTCTTTAATGTAAAAGAAACTAAAACGCTGCCTCAGATTCCCCGCCAGAAGCTCAACACCGGGATATCAGTGCGATGTCACAGTCCTTTATTTTCGTACTTTGGCAACTTTGAATAATGAAATTTTCATAAACTTGCTGTATTCTGTGGCTCTCTTAAAAGATAATGTAATACATTTTTACCGATAATGAATCACTTGGTCCCTAGCAGAACCGACAAAATGTATGACGTCGTAGCAAGTTAACGTAGGAACCTCCAGGTGGCACCACCTGTATTTGCTTCTTGCGCGCTTTCTCACCAAGTACCTTCTTGCAATAACGGTCTCTCTTTTTTTTCTAAAAGGGTTATTTATTATTACGATAGATAGCATTTCGCTCGTTTGTTGTCTTCTATTATGCTCCCGTCTTTACCTGGCATGCGCAGCGCCGTCTCGGCTCTGTTCCGTACTATTCCATAGGCTGCCAGTAGGGGCTTTTTCGAATAAAAAAAATTCCGTTAGAAATTTCAGCTTTTTCTTTTGCGCAGGGAAGATGAGTCAGGATGTCACCCTGCTTACTGACATATCTGTTCAATTGCATGACGGAAGATACGTGGAGTATCCTGCACGCGTGATCCTGATGACAAAAAAAAATCCTTCAACCCCCCTTGTTTAGTGTGAATGCACTGTTAAACTTAACTATTCGTAATAGATACGACACCCGTAAGTTGCGTTCGTCGAGCACGGCCCTGCCTCACTTGTGCCCACAGTGACCTGCCTGCGAAGTAGAGTGAAGTTTCCCCGCGACTTCACTTCCTCGCTGTGTCTTCCCTCATCGATGATAGTCGCGCATCTTGTCAACTTAAAATTTCAGACATTAAGAATGCCCCTGCTAATAGGCTTATTTCACTTTGTGCATTCATGACAGAGAAGCTCAAGCTGCCCGTGATGGAGCACAGTGCTATAAGCATGGAAGACATTCTCGATGAAGGGACGGCCCTGCAGGATGGTGATCACTTGATAAGAGCGACCGTCATCTGCTTGTTGTGTTTGCTGCCACTGGTCAGTTGCTGCATCGTTGTTGCTTACTTCATAACGTACAACGAGCAGTCGGATGACGTCAGCGACACGGTAAGGACAGCCTCTACGGTGAATGTTTTTCACACCAGTGGTGTGTGTTATTTTAACAGTGCTGAGAAGTAGAGCACTTGATGGCCCAAGATGACAGTCGGATTATGTTGGGCAATATTATAAACTGCATTGTGACTGCATTATTTCGTTCGTACAAAATATTGCGAATTTTATCCGGGAGACAGTATCAAAGAGGCATAAGTTTGCCATCAGGTTCTAAACGTGGACGTCACCAAAGTATGGAAAACCTGCGAGGCCCTTTTGACATGCAATTCAATTAAATGCTTTCCCGTACTGCGAAAGTGACCCCACAATTATTTAGCAAATAGTTTCACATAGGTATTTTAGAGTCCGTTCGCATGCTTTTACGTCGTTGCATTATGTGGTATTACGCTGGCAATACGAGCATTCGTTAACTAATATTCAGCGAGGTGTTCAAAAATTCGTACGGAATATTTTTGTTTCGAACGCATAATGAGATTTCTCTTTTCACTGCAGGGCGTGGCGTTTATTACACGCATAAGCACCCCACATTCACCATAGACAAACCGTCGAACGTCGAATCGACATAGATTAATTAACTGAATTCAAGGTATTTTGAGAGTCCTTGTAGAGCACATATTCTTTATTTCGAGTTGCCTTGTCTTGTCTTTACGAGGGAAGCTTGTCTTCCCTCGTAGAGCACTGCAGCGCCCGCTTTAAGATCCTAAGCTTTCGCATCGGTTTGGTTGTGAAGTGTTCTACATGAGCGGACGATCCTAAATCTGACGATATGACAACGCCCAAGTAGTCATACTGAGTGACGGTATTAAGAATGATAGTACCATAGCCATACGGAAAAGTAAGCTTCGATTTATATTTAGTTACTGTGCTAACAAAGCAATATCTTAATATGTATTGATGGGCTAGTTGGTGAGCCATGATATTTCATGAAGCAGCGCACAAAAGGACAAATTCACGCACACATAAAATGACAAACACACAGCGCTCGTGTTTTTGTCCTTTAAATATGCGTGAATTTGTCCTGTTGTGCGCTGCTTCATCAAATAACAAAGCAATATCATTGTTCAGATTAATTTGATCTTGCCGGCTTAATGCATCTCTATACAGGACGAAATCATCTGCAAATAACCGAATTTTGTATTGAACCTCACGATTATTCATTTATCAACAAAAGAAACAGGACAGGGGTGAAAACAGAAGCTTGAGGTACTCAGAAGAAAACACAAGCCTGATGCCTGAGGTATGGTGTGCTAGAATGGGGTAGTGTGCCGTCTTCGCAGCAAACCAATGGGAGAACGGTGGTCACTTTTGCGATGACGCCACCGATAGGGCGCCACGGTCGAACGGTGTGCCCGGCGCGCGAAATTTAAATCGGAATTGCGAAAAGTTCTGCCGTTCTTCAGTCAAATGGTCACGTAACACGATTGAAACTAAATATATTTGTAACATTTAAGCACTTGAACACATTTGGTTGCATTATTGTAAAAGATAAAGATGCTTCCGCGTCGTCTGAGCTTGCACAATCCTTATCGCATAGCAGCGTCCCGGATCGTCTGCATGCTTACTGTTTTGATTGCAAAAGGCATGAAAAAGCGCACCGCTGTTCATTCCATGCATATGTACGCCTGTCTGGCTATCACAATAACTTGAAGTTATGCGTCAAAACTCACGAGGAAGTCCGGAAGGCTAACATTTATAGCATCGGGTGAGTTGCAGGACCACCCGTCATCTTGCATCAGCCAGAAGAGCAATCGCAAGGCTTTGAACAGAAAAAAAATACAACGCTCAATGACGAATGCTGCTCAATTTCGGTAGACATTTTACTCCTCAAAGGGGCGCCAAAGCGCAGGAATGCAGCTAAATGCACCGCGATGTATCCTATGTGAATAAGTCCGTAATCCCAATCGGTCTGCAAAAACTTGAATGCATCAGGCTTCCTCAAACACTGAGTCTGCCACGCACATGAAAAAATTCGCTCACGCGTCATGAGAAACAGAAGGGAACAATCAACAAGTTTCCCAAGTGCACGCACGACCAGGGCTGCAACAACTACCGATCTCGGAGGCTTTGTATCTCAGCTTACCATAAATTAATTCAGGGGGCGGCGTCAGGTGGCGACACAGTGGTACGGTGTGCTCTGGCACCGCAGGCTGTCATCGCAAAAAGAGCCACTGTTTCCGGCACCAGACGCCACACTACCCCATTCTAGTATATCATACCTGAGGTACCCATGAATACTTATTGATTCAGGTGACGATAAAAACAGTGATTTATGAGCTATGAAATATTTCAACATTTTTCAGTGGAATAAAAAATAATTTAGGTGCACTCATTTGCTGATACAGAAAATATATATATTCAATTTATATGCCTTTCTAGCAAAAGTTTATATACCAACAACGTGCGTGTGTAGACAGTTACGCGGTAGAGAAAATCATGCGGAGAAGTTATCCTGACATGATCGCCGCGGTGGCTAAAGCAGGTAACGGTGCTCCACTGCTGACCCGGAGGTCACGGGTCCGTTCCCGGTGGCTGTCGCATTTTGATGGAGGCGAAATGCTAAAGTGCCGCGTACTGTGCAACGTGTGCACCTTAAAGAATGCAAGATGTTCGAAATTTCGAGAGCACTCCACTACACCGTGCTTCATAATCAAATGGTGGTTTTAGCACGTAAAGCCTCCCAAATTGTCATTACTAATTAAGTTATGCTGACTTGCTCGTGACAGCTGGTTGTACATGTGTTTCTCATTTCGCCAGCCCAAGGATGCAACAACAGGCGTTTTACATGTTCCGGAGGTTCCGGTGCTGTTAAGGAGCTTACCTCCGCCCAGGGGATACCAAACCGAGCAACCGGTCTCCGGAGCGCCCGCTGCTGTACCTACACAAACCGAGGAATTCCAAGGTCCCGTCTGCACGACCAGCGATTGCCATTTCGTGTCCCAGTGGCTCAGAGCAAAGCTGGACTTTACGGTTGACCCGTGCCAAGACTTTTACCGCTATGTGTGTGGCAGCTTCAGGGGATACAACCAGTTGTTTGACGTAGGTATCTTTGTAAGCCGAAATGTTTTTTTTTTCTTCATTACAAATTCCGCAAGTACAGCGCATTAGAAGTGCACGTTACTGGCTAGATACATAGCTATAGACTAGTAAGCTGTCTAAATCTAAATGCGTAGTATAAAGAACAGATTGTGTTTTCATGATAGATATTACACAGGAAGTAAACATCAATGAAACGAAGCAAATTTTCATTAGTACAGAGTTTGAACGTAGCATTTACCATCGTGCAACCTTTCCAAAACAAAATCGCGCTCAAATCACTTCACTGTTTCCAGGGCATTACGGGGGTCAAGATGGGGCGAATTGGGGCACTCGAGCTGCATCCTTTCGCTTCTCAACACGACGCCTTAGACAGTTCAGCCATGAGCGCATACAGATGTAGGTGTGCAAAGGGCGAACAATTTGTTGGCGTTACTAGTTCAGCTGCTTCAGCATCATAGGCTTGTTCACTAACTGCCCGCAAGATGGCGCAAATGGCCTACGATGCGGCTGCGCGCGGCCTCGCGGGCCCTATCTTGAATTCGATCAGCGAAGCGAATACTGCAAGGTGTTGTTGCGATGGAGAGAGATAACTTCCTGTACGATGTCATCTTGCCGTTCAGCTCGCGTTAAAGCGAGTGGCAGCGCGAATTTTCGTCCTCGCTTGCTGAAGGACTAGCCATGTCGGGAAGTTGCATTTGTGGGAGTCAGGAGCGGTGGTTCTGCTGTAAGTTCTCTTACACACGCCGGCTACGTTGCCAATGCGTCTCGGTGACACTGAAGGTAGTGGTGACTCTGATGTAAGATCTCGCGCGCACGTTGGCAACCTTTCACGGCATTGAATATGATAAGATGATATCATCCACAGCCGACAGTGTTGGATCGCCTGTATGGTGGCACGCTGCGTGTCCTACATCATATGCAAGCTATAATATGTCTTTCCAGCCTAAAGGTAGAATAGTGGTGCTCATGACGAGCGGCCACATGGGTACTGCTAGTCATGAACACCGCCGTTCTACACGAGGCTTGTCACGGTCACAGAGTGGTCTTCATACTGGTATGACCACACCCCAGCAAACCTGATCACAAACAAACAAACAAACTAACTAACTAAGCTCATGCCCACTATAATTCATGTTACTACTAATGCTGCTGGCGTACGTTCATATAACATTCGAATGTTGCTATCGCATTCAATTATTCCTCCTTTCAGTGAAACTGTCCGCTTATGTATTCTGCCTAAAATGTTGTTTTCTGTATTTATGGTCCTAATTGCTTTGTACTGTTGCACGACGTTGCTTATTCATTTGCAAGGGGCTAATGCAACGGATAGTGACCTAGTACTTCTATATATTGCTACAAGCGATCCTGTCTTTCATATTTCATGTTAACGCCCCCTTACACGCGTTACTACTGCCTTGCGCAAATCGCACGAGAATATCTGGGAACGTTCCAGATTACTTTGGGATGATCTGTTACACTTCAGCGCGGAAACGCGAACAGCTCAGTCTTTTCTGGAACTAACGCGGCTACCAGCGATAAGGTTGGTTTGTTCGATGTCGCATGTATAAATGCCGATGCGCCTTAGCGCTGAGCAGTTTATCGGCGGCCGACGCTCCGTTCGCCGCTATCAGTGTATACGGTGTGTGATTGCAGCTGTTTGACTTTCAGTTTCCCGTCCACAAGTTCGGCCAAATAAAGAGTTTCTTCTCAGACACGCCGACTGCTGCCTTCGTCGACGTCACGACCCCGTTGCAATACATTTTGTGCGTTCTTTCTAGAGCGAACTGCGGGATGGTTGCTCTTAGCTACCGCTTTAGTCAGCTCTTGGGACAATAGAAGTAGCGAGTTATTAGGCTCCTGGTTTTACCGAAATTTTTTATCGAGCATGTCAACTCTCATATGTCACCTTTTCTTTTGCAGACTCAGCTTGCCATTGAAACCACCACCGTGGCAAACATATACAAAACTGAAATACCATCCACCAATCAGACTTCGTGGCAAAAAGCAGCTGCCCTTTTCAAAAGCTGCATTTCTATGGTAGAAACAAACCGCACAGAGGTACGTGTCGCTTATATTGTAAGGTGAAGAGGCAGTTTTAGATGCGATGCGAAGCATTTATTAGCGAATCATACAGTTTTACCATTTGTATCTATCTATCTATCTATCTATCTATCTATCTATCTATCTATCTATCTATCTATCTATCTATCTATCTATCTATCTATCTATCTATCTATCTATCTATCTATCTATCTATCTATCTATCCATCCCCGCCTACGTCTTGGAGCTCTCGCGGTCGTCTCCTTAACTTGGTACAATATACCAAAATTGACATAGGAGGAGGCGAGTGTATGCAAAAACAATTCGCAGGTCATGACATAAGTATCGTGACTTCATTGTCGTGTACGTCGTGAGATCCTTTGCACCAGTCACGTGTGCCACATACCCGCATACCGCGGCGCTTGGTCTTCGGGTATGGGCCACAAGTGATTCACAGTGTATATCAAGGCAGACTTAAAATCTTGACGCTACAGCGTGTAGGAGCCCGTGCCGCAGAAAATGCGGTGCCGGCGTCGGGGGCGTTGTCGATGGGCGAAACATCCCAATGAAGCAAGGAATAAAAATCACTGCTCGAACCAGAATCGAACCAAGGTCTTCAGCACGGCAGTCAAGTATTCTACCACCGAGAAACGGCGGTGCTTCGAACTGCTTCTGAAAAACACCGTATGCAAGCATCATATAAGGAAAACGGCAATTGTGGTTGCAGTGTTGGCTATGCACTTTTATACCACTGTAATAAATATTGCAAATGCTCACTAATAGCATAGCAAGCTATAGTCAACTGTTGCGAGAATACGCCTATGGCTACTACATATCATCGCCGCCTATGGCTACTACATCATCGCTTCGTTGCGTGCATTTGCTCGCGATAAACACGACGTCTCAGCTCTTAGGTTGAGTTACGTTTGGTCAGGCCATGAGCTACCCTTACACGCCCGAGTAATGGGCCTGCCCGATGAGACCACCATATGCGCACGACTACTCTCTAGACAAAAATACGTCAATCCACCTCGTAGCAATTATCATCATCATCATCAGCCTGTCTACGCCCACTGCAGGGCAAAGTCCTCGCCCATGTTCCGCCAATCAACCCGGTCCTGTGCTTTCTGCTGCCACGTTATACCTACAAACTTCGTAATCTCATCTACCCACCTAATTTTCTGTCTCCCCCCTCACGCGTTTGCCATCTCTTGGAATCCAGTCAGTTACCCTTAACGACCACCGGTTATCCTGCCGACGGGCTACGTGCCCGGCGCATATCCATTTGTTCTTGATTTCAACTATGATATCCTTAACCCCCGTTTGTTGCCTGATCCACTCTGCTCTCTTCCTGTCTCTTAAGGTTACACCTATCATTTTCCTATCGTAGCAATTAGCTCAAATTAAAAATAATCTGGCGTAGGCTGGTAACTGGCGACTGCTTCACATGAAATGATTCCCAAGAGCGTGGGATTTGTCGCGTTTTTTTTTCCTTTATGGCACTAGCACCATGATCATCAGCCTGACTACGCCCACTGCAGGGCAAAGGTCTCTCCCATGTTCCGCCAATCAACACGATTCTGCGCTTCCTGTGGCCCCGTTTTACCCGCAAACTTCTTACTCTCATCTGCCCACCTGACTTCCTGTATCGCCCTCGCGCGTTTGTCGCCTCTTGGAATCCAGTCTGTTAGTATTAATGATCAGTGGTTATATTGCCTACGCGCTACATGCCCAGCCCATGCCCACTTCTTCCATATTTCGACTAAGATGTCCTCAGCGCCCGTTTCGTCCCTTATCCACTGTGCTGTCTTCTTGTCCCGTGAGGTTACACCTATGATTTTCCTTTCCATCGCTCGCTGCGTAGTCTTCAATTTGAGCTGCACATTCTTTGTAAGCCTCCATGTTTCTGCTCCGTAGGTAAGTACCGTTAAGCTGCAGCTGTTTATACCTTCCTCTTAAGGGACACTCGTGAAGAGCTTAATAGTACTAGCTAGTAACATTAAGCTCTTTGAGGGGCACCCCAGTTTCACCACCGGTAGGGATTGTTCGTAAATAAAAAATAAGCCGAAAACAAACTAAAATGAAACACAGAAAAGCAGGTGTTATGTTTTGTATGTAATATTCAAGATATTGGAGAACAAGTTAACTACACAAAAACGCCTGTTAACCACCCACATAATTAATGCAAATTTAAATGGCGATAGTCGCACATAAAAACTACCAAATTGAACGGATTTCTTCACCAATAATGAACATAAAAAACAGGCGTTTGACGACCACCTAGTACCTAAGCGTAGGGCTAGGTAAAACATGCCGAACAAGTAACGTTAATTATGGGCCTAATTACACTGGACAAAGGTACCCAAGAGAATTAGGATAACGGTCTTTGAGGGGTCTTCGCACATCTGCAACAGTGGACTCGTGATTACACTCAGTGTTCACTGATAGAAAAGTGAGAGGGAATTGCATAAGTCACTGCCGAAGTGTGCGTGGCACCTCCGCGTCGCCCCTGGACGCTCGCGCTCGGTGTTGGTGCTGCGCCGCGTGTCGGCTCCGTGGTCACGTCAGAAACCGGTTGATGTGCAACGTGTGCTTGACGCAGCGCTCTTGATGGCGCGCCAGTCTACTCCGCATGGCGGAGCTCTCGCAGCAAGTCGCTGCACCGCTCTCCCAGCAACTGCGAGCTTTGCTTGCTCATAAGGGCACGGTCACGAGCGCTGGCGCACGCGCTATCTCGACAGACATCAGCAGACGGCTCGTATACGTGTTGTGCTCTCACCGCTCACTTCACGTTGAAACGAGAGACAGCACGAAGAGCGCTTCGCTACCTGGAGCGTCCTTATTCGCTTAAACCAGCGTTTTGTAGAATTACGCGAGATCGGATCCAAGAGAGTTAGCTGCTAGCCTTTCTTCATACAACCTGCAAATTTGTTGCTGTCACATTCAGTGTGTCACCGTGGCGTGCAAATGTTATTTTTTTCTCAGCTCCCACAAATGGTCGACCTTATCCACATGATAAGGATGAAAGCACTGCAATAAACTTCACGATATTTTATTTCGTTTTTCCGCAGTTACACGTACCGGTACTAGGAGTACGTAATCCAGCAGCATAATTTTATACCCAATACTAAGGCGGCACTTTCCTTATAGTGTAATGTCTTAATTTGTAATACACTTTTAAAATGGCTGCGAAAACGCTTCACATCATTTTTACTTGAAAGGTTCCCGTCTATGGGAGACTAATTGGCAAATTGAATCCACTTCATAATGGTAAATATGGCGATGTAGTAACTGACAATACTAAGAAGTGATGACCCAATTGAGGAGCGGGGAGCGCTTGCCTATTCCACATTGTACGAGACTGTATGTCGCATTCGCTGGTGGATAGATGCGATTTATGGGTAAAAATGTGCATTTATTTCTACTGGGTTAACAAAGTGCGTTTTATTCGATGAGTTTGTGCGAATAAATTTGAACTTCGCTGAATAAATGTAATACCCAGTGAGCAAATACCGATCGCTGCAATATTGATTTCCCTCTTTAGAAAACAGCGCCATAATCATCTCCAAAGGCGGAGCACCGACAACGGCAGCAAAGTCTTAGGTTGTAAGACTGAGTAATGCTGATACTACAGCGGGAGCTTGCGATGCGAATGGCAGTTTCTGGAAAGGAAATGCTATTACACAGCCACTGCATCAAAGAGGCACCCGTATGAGACTCAGAGAGAAAGCACAGCAGTTAAAGAAAAATTATTTATTGGACTGATGATGGAATCGGGTAGGAACGACCTTCCAGGAAAAAGCTGATCTCATCAAGAGGATAGCTGATCGTAGCATGAGCGCGAAACAGTCGATCGCTCGAACTGCATGAAGGAGAAGACGCAGAGGAACATTATTAGTTTTGACCACCTTCCAGCATTTAAGAGTCAAAATACAAGACACCGTAAAAATGCGTAATATATTGTTGTCCCCTAGTGATGTGGCAGCTGCTTGTTGCTCGTTTCTTCGGAAAAGTAGAGTGCCATGATGAGATACATCATAGCCGTAACGCTCTCAGCCTACGTCATTCTCAACACCGATTATGGGATCGGCATTGAACTGTGTGGCTTTGAAATGTGTATTTAACATCAGTACATTCGACTGAGAAGAAAGAGAAGGTGGATTTCACGCCTTCTATTCGTTTTAGGCGCATATAGGGCGCGGAAGGGGGAGGGAAATTACTTGAATGTTGCAGTATGTTTCCGTTCTTCGCTTTGGGATTGTTATTTTTGGAATGCATGCGATTTCATGACCCATGTTGATAACTATCTTGTCTCTCTCGGACACCCTGTTTTGATGGTGAAGGCGACATCGCGAATCTACGCCAGGGCCTATAACCTAGAAGTGCCGCCGATCATGTAACTTAAATCGCGGTGACGGTTGCGGTGTTTGTGTTTTCTCATTGCGAAAACAGTATGAGCGCATTATTTTGGCAAGAGACTTGCATTTTCGACAGCAAACGTGCATGTACATTCTAGACCGAAGACCTTGTGGAGTGGATGGTTTCACTGAACATGGACCTGAACAACGATACAAGGTTGGAAACAGTCGATGCAATGGACATGATTGTGCGCTGCAACTTGGACTTTGGACTCGAGGTCGTCTTGTCGATCAACTTTCATCCCACCTTTTTCGTCGGTAAAATGCGAGTAGCACAGGTGAGCAAGTTTTCACTGTTTAACTTTCTTTTTTCTGGCACAAAAGTACTTGACGATCTAGATGTACTAATGAGTAAAATAAGTCCGGCCGAAGAAAATTGATTCCTTTTATGAGCGACCGTATGAATGCTTCGGAAAGTCATCTTTAGTTTTGTTTTGATCAGTAGTTCTGCATATCAATAAAAACGGAGAGATACTTTTGCCATGGTATTTCTTTGGCTAGGTTTTCGCACTGATATTTTCTCCTGGCGGCCTCTACGCAAGTTAGCGAGATTTGTGATGTTCGTTCGTCAAGGTAATGTAAGGAATCCTCACACCGGCAGAAAAGTAAACTTGCGGTCTTGGTCCGCAATAAGCGACGACAGTTGAGAGCGCACCACCTATCGCGAATAACCTATCTGACAGCCTTGACGGACGCCCGCTTTAGAAGTAATTAGCTTGGTAAGGAATTTGGCAGCCAGCTTTATTTTGTGAATACCAAGGGCAAAGTGTTCACGCCGTAGGCAATCTGTTCATTTCATGTTCCTGAAAAAAATGAACAGCGATTGAGTTTGTGTGATCATCGAGCTCTCTGCTGGAAAGACGCAGCTCCCCCTCTAGGTTTCACGTCCCCATCCCTGGGCTTTCCGCGCGATGGAGGACTGCCTGCGACCGATACACTTACCGACGTTTATGATGTTTAAGCGCGGGGGAACAAAATTTCAAAAACATAGACTAACATCCTCATTGAACAGTTGTGCATGTGATACAACCTTTTATGTAGAATATAGCGTCCACGATTCCGGATCCGTGCGACAATAATATAGTGGCAAAGTCCTGGAGATTGTACGAATATGATACTTCATTTAATAGCAAGTTCTACCAAGCATTGCGTACTAAACAAACCCGGGAAGGTAGGCTTATAAAATTACTCTTTATAAAAGAATTCGGCTCTATGATTACGTATGCCGTGACACTTTGGATACTTGTGTGACATTCACTGTGTTACTATACCTGGTTGCTCCGAAGATGGAGCCATTAACGAGCGCATCTGTAGTATTTGTTCGCACGGCGATGCCCATGCACAGAGGTCGTCCAGTGATCGTGACTTTTGTGCGCGGCCCAGCTTTAATTGCAGACGGATATATGTAAAGTTTCGCAAGAAATGCCATCGTAAGAAAAGAAATTTGGAGTTTCTTCCTTGATGAGGTAATTTAGAGTGCTTGGCAGAATGCTGATTTTCGATAGCGGGAAACGAACCGACCGCTAAATGGACTCGGAACGCGTAGCACATGCATAGTTACTGCGCGCGAGAAGACCAAATTTCCCAAATAACTAAGCTCGTTTCTAGTGCCTTCTAATCATGTAATGTTCCAATCAAGGGCGTCATCATTCCGACCAATCTAAATTATAGTCAGTGTTCTCATCATTGCGTTCGTCTGGGCTATAGTTTGCAAACCATACTCTTCGTATTGTAGCGCACAATCTACTATAACTGCACACACACAGGCACGGAAGGTATGCACCCGCTTAAAAGAGACACACAGAAGGAAAACAGGCGTTTAATATTTCAAGAGCAGGTGTCTTGCCTTCAGCCCTCCGACTCGGCTTCCTCAGTACAGGCAGTCACTGCGTCTTGCTGCTGCCTAGTCTTGTTCACCCGGTTGCGCTGGTGCTATACACAACCGCATGGAAACTTATTTTTTATTTTAATGAAACAGCTAAAAATAGAACATTGAGGTACAATAAAAAATGAATGAATGAGTGAATAAATAAATGAATAGATAAATTGTTTAACACTTCAATGATTATTGCAACTGAATCTTGCAGCTGGGCTTCAGCGAAGCAGACGCAGCATGGTGGCACTCGCGGGGCGGTATTCCAAAGGAACATAGGTCGCACGACTATGTCGAGCTGCTTCGTCTATACGGTGTCACCAGCCCGCGCGACACGCTACTGGCAGCCAAGATCATGAACTACGAGAAAGAACGTGAGCGTCATATTTTGTGATATTTTATAAAGAAACACAAATAAAATACACAACGGCGTAGGTTTCTGTGCTCTAAAGAACGTTTTGTCCTTCGTGACTCTCCATCTCAGAAAGACTCAACGGGTTCTTCATTTCATTCCCAAATATACAGGAAAACTATCTTTCAAAGTTCCTTCAGTGAGCGTGCCTTACCCAACATTTCCATTTGTTCCATACGCATTCACGCCAATGCGCGACAAGCCTACTAACAAGATTTCGAGAATGCATTTATCTCTCGCATGTTTCTTCTCATTGCAACTTCATATAAGGCAAAAAGCGGCAGTACAAATGACGTAGACCTCAACATTGGCTGTACATAGCAAGCAGTTCTGCTTGTACAGAGTCAATAACTGCCAATAGCTGCGGAATAGTCTTGTCTTCATACCATTCTAGACATAACCAACATTGCCAGAACGGTCCTGTTAAAGGAAATCTCACGTATAATTCCTTAGCTTCTTTATATCACTCTGATCATGCCACCAGTGGAACTATTATTGTGGGGCGACGAGACGCAGGAGTTACTCTAGGGCAGCCATTATTAGTGCATGAGGCTTTCGCAGAATGCTTGATGGTGCACACGATCGCAGACGTTCAAATTCCCTGCTCGTCCTTTGGTTGATGTCACCGGGCGCTTCTGTCGTTTTTACTCCTCAACCATATTTCATGACGCTGCTGCATCGTGCTTCCTTATGAGCTGCAAAAAATAGTACCACTGCTGTGTTTATTTCAAAAGCCTCATCAAGAACCAGTGCGTCCCCATAGTCCTCAGTAGACTTCCCACAGGAAAGGACATGACGTGAGCTGCGTCCGATTTCTTTTTGACTATACCCCTCAATGGTGCGGTTCGAGCTAAACAGTGGTGACAGTGTCGACGCTAGTTTCTCGTTACTGATGCGACGCCATCACTACGGCAGATACAGTTGTTTCATTAGCAAGCGGAATGCCAGCTGTCGCTTGATCTCGATTGATGGGGTGTCATTGATAATCCGTTTTAACAGCGGAGCTCTTCTAGGTCTGGGCCTGACAACAGACAAGTGTCCGCGCCGCATGTCACACTTCGGTTCGCAGATACGCCCATAGGTGGCGTAACTGCCTCGGTCGCAGACGAAGCGGTAGCCGCACAGTCAATTGAGGAAAGGCGGCTCGAGCGTGAATAGCGCCTAAAGTCCCGCTAAAACCGGTTCTCCAATATATCCATAGATGGCATAATTGCCTCGGTCACGGACGAAAAAATAGATCAACGGTAAAAGAAAGGTTAAAGAAACCGAGTGGGGCCTTCGAATATAGGGATGCTTAGGAAATCAGCACTGTAAAAGTACAGAACTTTCAAGCAGGAAACTGCCGAAAAATATATCTACGATAACTTTCGGCTTAGCTCTCTGTTGTTTGAAGCCAGGACGGGAGGATTGCGGACTGAGACGCAGCGAGCAAAGTACGAAGCGATGGACACACTTAACGGTACACGTGGAGAGGAGGAGGAAATGACTGAACACCTGAAAGTTTTCTGTAAAGGGCTTCACCCCACAGCCCAAGGGAATGATGTTGAATTTTTCAAAGCGTCGGGGTTTAGGGACAGTGAGGGCAAAATAGACTTTAAGCAGGCAGAAAAAACCCTTGATATGTGCTCTAAAAGTAAGGTAATCACAAAAACCCACACAAAATTTCAAAACATCACAGAAAATTACAAGGGAAACATAGGCGAACCACACAGCTCCGCTATTTCTGCAGATTTCACGCTGTGTGTAACTGGGGTAAGTTTTTGTTTTGTATCAGGTTTAGCCAATATGTTTGTGAATGATCAAAGCAAAACTTTCCATAGAACAAAGTTATTTGCATTGCGATCGTTTCGTGACGCGTCTACGTGTGGTACAAACTAAAGACACCGCACAAAAATCCCAGTGTGTTGACTCAATGTCTAACTTTCCTTTTTACGGGGTCAAGATTATTCTTTGTGCTTGCCTCTAGACCACTAGAGCGAGCTTTGGCTTCTACTTGAGCATTTCTGCTAAGACATAATAGAAACAAATCTATACGTTGCGCTAGCGGCGTTACACTTACTGACTGCTCGTTGCGCTTTGAAAACGCTTGTTTTTAATCAGCATCTTATCTAACGCCAAATGCTATTTAGCCCGGCTAAACGTTTATTTTTGCGAGCTGACAAGCAAAGTTAGCATGCTCTGGCACTCATTTGTTTTCTCTTGCTACGTACTACCGATAAGCTACTAAACATCCAAATGTATGCTATCGTTATGTCGATATACAGTCGCTGCGCTAAAATATTAGCGCGAGGGATCGTAGGTCGGAGCAGCGAAAATGCGACACGCAGCGTTGCTGTTCACGAGCCTGGCTATAGCGAGAGTTGCAAGCACAGACCAATTACCCAAGCGGGGGTGACCTGCAGAAGGGGACTCAATTTAACAACTGCCTGTTAGATATATTATTTGTTACCTTACGGCAGATATCGTGAGTGCGCGCATACTTTATTTTTTTTCTATTTGAGATGGGGGCTGAGAACACCTGTCCTTTTCATCCCGTGGCATCTTCGGCTGGTCATTTCGGAGCTCACTAGGGCGCTATCACGAGCGAGCGCCACCTTGCTCGGCTTCGGCTGGTTGGTGGTCGCAACGGCGTAATATGAAACGATCGCGTCTTCTGGTGTATGTCCAATTTTGTCCATACCTTAAAAAGAGCCCGTTTGAGCGCTGAGTTGATGTGATCTGCTCTGTTTACCTACCCCGAGATCAGCGGCGAAAGCTGCGACAGTTATGAGAATTTCAGCCGCGCCTGCGAGCAGCAATCGCCCAACTGAGCGTTCCTTTGTTGCATCCATGTGTCCGCCATTTTGCTTGGAAACGTGCGGAGCCTCGGCGAGGCTTCAACACGGCTTCGACTAAAAACCGGATTTTTGCTGTAGCCACGTTGTTGCTCATATCACAGCTTTCCTTCAGCTAGTTTGACGTACGGTTCGCATATTTATGCACTCGCTCTCAGTGTGGTTAAAGCTGATTAAAGTCACATTGATCCACCTCTGAGTTGGAAGACAGAGGCGAACAGTCGAAGATACCATCAGTTTCGACCAACAATATGCTGACCGTTTCAAAAAGCGGGCTTTCGAATGCGTCGCTTCCTGCTGGCCACCACCGGTTGGGCAAATGGGCCGTGCTTGTCCCTGTCGTTATCAGCACTCTCGGGAACAACCGTGTCATAATAAAAACGCCAGGCCTGTGTGGAAAGCGCAGTACAATGACAGCGAAAGCTCGAAGAGCGGCATTTATAGAGCCCGTTGTTAACTCTCTTGGAGCTACAAATACAAGTACATAGCAAAGTAACCACTACGCCATAAATAATAATTTTTGTGAAGTTGGGAAGCACCCACTACGCCATTATTCTTCATTGTGCGGAGAAGCGAGATGCAAGCTGCACATCTCTAAGGCATTATGTGCACTTTGTTGATGCGATGGCTGATGACGATAAAGAATTATGGCTGAGCCCTTTGTAATGGGTTGGAAACATTAAACGACGCACTAGTTACGTAATTCGCATTGTGAGACACCCGGTCATTTTTTCACTCTCCCACCGCGCTATAAAACATACGTTGACGCGAGAAAGAGAGAGAGAGGGGAGAAAGAATGTTATTGAGAACCTGAGGATTTAGATCATGGGGGCCTTATGGGCTTCCTTGGCAACCAATAGAAGTGCACTTGCGAGGAACCCACTACGATATCAATAATCATAATTTTTGTGAAGTAGGGAAGCAGCCTCTCTGCAATTTTTCGTCATTATGTGGAGAACCGTGGTACCCGCTAAACACCCGTAAGGCAGTTGTTGATGTTATGCCTGATGACGATGAAGAATTATGGCAGAGCCCTTTGTAATAGGTCGCAAGCATTCAACAACCCACTCGTTGCGCAATTCGCACTGTGTAATCCTGGTTACCGAATTCTCGTTGTGTGACGCCTGCTTGTTATTTTACTCTTCTACTACGCAATAATACGTATGTCTAATGTGGTTCCTTCCCGACATGTAGCCTGTATAGAGTCATTTCGCAGAGAAGTTTGAAGCCCCGGCATGGCTCTGAGGTAGAATACTGGGTTCCTACGCAGACGATGCAGGTTCCAACCCAGTTCCATCTTGGATCTTTTTCATTATTTCATTTTTTTTATTTCGTGCGATAGCGGTTACAGACACCGGCGGCGGCGGACAACCACGGCGCCAAAAACGGCCGTTGTTGTGATCTCATAACAGCTTTCGGTGTAAAATAGCACGGCGCGTGTCGCGATTCCGCCGCTCCGGCAACATGATGCTTGTGCTAATCTGCTGCGTCAACTGTCCCTTTGTGCTACTCAGAAGCTTCGAGAAAAACGATCACTTAGCTGTACGTACTTTGCGAGCAAAAGATATTTTATTGCGGCAGCCGTCCTTTTACTGGGAATGAATTCCTTTTTTCTGTTGCAGTGCAGAGGTTCATCAAGAGAACAACTCCAGAAGAAGACCCAGTCCGGTATGGAACCATAGAAAGTATCGGAGAACTGACGAAGCCCTACGTGACATCAAGTATGTAGCCCATTTATGCTTTCTTTTTTACATTTCTGCTTAGGTGTGCTTTACACTCGTATACGTGTATGGACACTGAGGTGCCGGCATATGTCCTTTATACTGTCGCGGGTATAGGAATGCCACACCTCCACAGGCTTGGAACGACCCATATGTCGGTCTCAGTTTGCAGCCGCCCTGTTCTCCCAATCATTGCTGACCAGTGACAGCCGAAGAAATACTCCGCGTAATAATTATTCAAGGCATTATCATCAAGTTAAATATTCACATAGAAACATAAATGAGAAAAATGTGAAGCCGCAATTGGCCGTCGTTATTCACAATCATTAGCGTAAATAACATTATGCTGGCTAGAGGACACTCGGTATAGCTTCTTAAAAATGGGTCATGCATGTAAGCACGCGGAGTGGCAAGAAGGAATTCCTTTAGGAAATCATCAGCTTTGAGAAAAACACCTGCCGAATTCACCAACGCGCGTGCCTACACACAGAACATTCTTAAGGGCGTTATATTCAGTCATTACATTCGTTATTAAATACTTCATATTCACTGCATCCGCCTGAGTCGCATGAAGTGGTTGCAACACTGCGCTGCTATTATAGTTGCCGGGTTGCCCGTATTTCAAATACTGCTACCGGAGCGTATTTATTTGCCATCCTGCTACAGTGAGGGTGCCCTTCAATTTGAAAATCGTGCTACAATTACGGAGACACCGTTAACGTGCACCGTCCGAACCGTATGTTACGCATGCCAAAGTGACACAGGCAGGTGATTCAAGGATAAAAAAAAAACCGGAGGCGAATTTAATCCTTGACTTTTGTAGTGGCGATCACATATCTACGTTGGTGTGCCGCCCTGGTGTAATCCTTAGGGTAATTTTGTGGTGCGCCGCGCTGCCGAAGCGGATCGCAGAAGCCACACGCGAGCTCGAGATATGCTTGTTCAGGTGACGCTACGATTCCAGCTTCTCACAAGAAAACCGCTCACCGTTTCAGTGAACTCAGTCACTTAATCTTAATTATCCTGACGGCTAATTGGCCCTTATGTGAAGTTAATATGTGATGTCATATCATATGTATCCAATTTAATGCTTCACTTCAACCAGGACCATCGATATCATGCTGTTCTTATTTTTAATGATTTATTTTGTGTTTCCAAGCATTTTTTTTAATATCGCAAAAACCAGAAGTTGTTGCTTAAGGGATGAGAGTGACACTCGTTATTCGTGTCACTAAAATGCTTCATCCTTGAACAGTTCGGCCGTCGCACGTGTATCAGATCTTTTGTTCCGTCACTATAGCGCAGTTTTTAAAGGGACAAGCATCCTTACTACACTGGTTAATTCATTTATGCAAATGATATGTGGTCTGGTGCCACTGTGTATGCGCTCATGTAATCGAGTGCGCGTATATATGACAGTGTGTCTATATGTGGAAACTGCCGAAAAACTATGCTCTGCATTAACTAACTTAACGTTGCGAAGGCTGAAAAAACAGCAGAGCTGGTGGCATCAGCGGGCCTTTCCGCAGCTTTCGCCAAACTCGGAGCGCCCTTCCTCCTTCCTCGCCAGCGCTAACTGTGCACAAGCACGCGAAACCATTGGTTCACTCGTTTCACCGGCACTGCCACTCCTGCTCCTGCTCTCTCCTCCTCTTCACACCACCTGCTCCGCTCCCGCCAAGGCTTATCATCTGCTCCCCTCCTCGCTAGCTAGATTCATCCTCTTCACGTTGCTACCGTTTCTCTACCAGGCTCAACACGTTAAACTAGGCTCCCCTCTCACTGCTGTGCTAGATTGTTATCAAAACGAATCCCCAGGTATTTTATATAAAAAAAATAATATAATAATAATAATAATAATAATAATAATAATAATAATAATAATAATAATAATAATAATAATAATAATAATAATAATAATAATAATAATATATTTATTTCTCATCAGTACATTGATAAAGGACAGCTGTAGGTAAAAGCTGCTCTCCGAAGAGGCAGTTGACACAGGGCCCACAGCTACCTTTGTACAAAAATAGCAGTGGCAACAGTCAGCACTATTAACTCAAATAGAATGCAACAAAGCAAGCAGAGTACATATTCAAAAAATAACCGTTCTTTTTAGAAGAAATCGAAGAGGACGATCCACCAGAAGGCGCTGGAGAGCGCAACCCATTACGCAGTTTCCAGGCTTCGCTACAATACTAATTCCAATAATGCAATTGTTGAAAACAATAAAAATTAAGGTGTATTTCGCGCAGTTGGGTCAGTGTAGAGTGCAGCAAATCTATGGCAGGTTTCACATAGTTCTTAAGTAGAGTAGTAACTATGTAGGATAATTTATCTTTGGAGTAGTTTGCTTTTGGAGTTTTTACTTTCCACATTTCCTTATTTCGTGTATTCAGCAATGTAATATTTGGCTGGAGGTCATGCAAAAAATGTCAAGTTTATTTCGCTCCGCGCCTGATTGCCAATGCTGATTTAAAAGCGTAGAGGTCATGGACGGGTAATATTCCAGCCTGTTCAAACAATACGCCCGTGTGAGTATCATACGGTAAATTAAAAATGATTCTAATGCACTTCTTCTGCTTTAGGTACAGTTTTTGCAGGTTCGTGTTAGTTGTAGACACCCATACCGAAAAAAAAATAGGTGAGGTGCCAATAGAAAATTTATAGAGTAAGAGCCTTACTTATTGTGGTAACACTGGTTTTCGACTCTATACCATACCCACTGCGCGCGATAATTGTCCCAGGACACTGTCATTAGTTCGTTCGAAAGCATATTGCTTGAAAATGTGACTCCAATAATTTTTATCTGGTTTCTAGCTCAATTTGAGTATCGCCGTACATAAGATGCAGATTATTGTTGATAAGCTTATTTTTTCGGTCGAAATACTACCGCCTTTGTTTTACTTGTGTTCATGTTAAAATTATTAAAGCATGACCAGAGCTTTATTTTAACAAGACTCTTGTTCGTTTGTTCCTGAAGTGTCACGCTGTCTTCAGCCGAAACAAACATGCTTACATCACCGGCATATGGAACGTATTTAGCATCGGGATAAATGCCAGCCAAGTCGTTAATGTAGGCTATAAAAAGAAGAGGTCCAAAGATGCTTCCCTGCGGCACACTCTTACAGGCTTCAGCTCCGAGAACTTTTATTTTAACTACCTGTTTCCGATATGTTTCTGATAGCCCGGCTTTAAAAGCTCCGCCGTTAAATGAAGGGCCAATCTAATAGCATCCATAATCCATCATGATTGTCAAAGAAATGCCATGCGCATTTGAAAGTTCTGACAGCCTGTACCACCCATTTTGGGAGTATATCTAAACGAACAACACCAAGGATTTCCACCAACTTGTGTCCATTATTAAATAGCGACATGTTGCACGAACATATTGTGCTAGTATTATTCTTTTGAACAACTCAAGGTACTTTAATCACGATATTGGGAGTCTCTAAGGAAGAAAATATATCGCCTACGTTCTTGTATGATATTCTAAATGCAATAGTTCTATAATACCGAATAATTACGAGCATTATACTACAAGGCCGGAGGTAACGAGCGCAGACGTGTTTGCCTTACTGAAGTAATTAGGCTCTTTATTTCATATACCTGTTTCGCTGAGTGTATTTAGGTACGTTGTGTAGCTTTACTACCTGATCGTGTAGAAAACAGAGTGAACAATCGGGAGCTTCGCCATGGCCACATTAAACCGGTTCTCCTCTCAAGTTTAGATTTTTTACGATGTGCACCGCAATAAGCGGCGATACTTTGAAAGGAACGAAGACCGTATCTGGAGGCATCCAAGTGATGCTCAGTGTTAACATCACAACATTTTTCTTGTTCCAATTATTTCTAAAAAACAATCCTAGTTAAATTTCTTACTAACATCTAATACTTGACTCCACTCAACATACCCACTCACTTTATAAAAATTTTCTTGGTTTTATAGCTCAAGCTACTCACTATTGTAAGGAGAGATAAACCCTCACCCGATGAATGCATCATTCCAAGACGCAATATAGTTATGACTGTAACTGGCTGTCCTTCGTGCCAGTACGATGGCATCCCGTTTTTTTCGTATTCTTTTCTTTTTTTTTAGGAGGCGAATTTGGTAGGATGTGTACTAATATGTATTCGATCTTGGTATATGTGGCAAGCTTCTGTAACAGATTTTCGTGCAAGACAAAGAACCCACCACTAAGCCCTGGCCCCAGAAAACAAAAAAAAATGTTAACCTTAATTTTGCCTCAGGAATTATTAACAGAGCATTCTGAATCAAGTCGTTTGAGTTAAGGAAAAAGCCTGATATGCTCTTTGTTATGCAATGTGTCAGAATTTCTGTGGGCATTGCCAAAGACAGCGCAACTCGTGAGCCATTCTCCAATGGTCATTGAAACAACCACGCACGTAGGGAGTTTGAAGCGATTTAATGGTGTTGTAGAATAAATCTGCGACGCGAAAAAAATGGAGCAGAAAGAATTGCTGATCGATGTTACGTATTAGCGAACACGAGGGGCGTAGCCAAGGGGGGGGGGGGGTTGGGGTGGTTCAAACCTCCCCGAAACTTTTCAATTTTGCTTGCGCATATATACACGCGCACATACAAACGCACGCACGAACATACATAAAGCATGGTTGAATCGCCCCCCCCCCCCCCCCGACACAAAATTTCTGGCTACGCCCCTGGCGAACACGGTATCTATGTTTTTACTCACAGTTCGCCACTCGTGAAGGCGATGTCCGTAAAAAAGTTGCATTTGCATCTCGCGACGAAGTAATCTGCAAAATTTTGTTAGTTGTGCGACACGAGTAGGCTTAGAAGGCACGTACCGTATGACGTCTGTGTCTTTCTGCCATTGCTAGGGAAGTGGTCCACCATGTTCATGAGATACACCAACCTCGTCTACAATGGCAAAAGCACGATCGCGTATCAGGAACACGTCCTGCAAGTTCTCGTAAAGCTGCTCAAGTACAAAGCTGTGGGTGACGATGGACTTCGCCACCTGATCGCCTGGAGCGTGTTGCGCCAGCTGGTGCGCTACACGAAGCCAGAGTCCATCGGCGAGGAGGGCGTCAGCTATTTCTGCTACACTCGCGTCCTCCAGGTGATGAAGAGGGCGGTCGTGAGCCCGTATCTCAGAATGAGTAAGCGTGCATACGTTCTTACTATGTCCGCTCATTCCCGACACTGCGGTAACCTCAGACATTTACTAATCAAGTGCTCGGAAAAATTAGTGACAACCTCTAATGAAATATGCTATTAGAAAAGAAAGCCGAACGTACCGATGATTCGAATAATGCAAACAGAATTCTCAGCGCCCCCGAACACTAACATCAAAAGACAAAGTTGAGCGGCGAGGACGTTTGCGTGTTTTTATTGCCGTGCGACAGCTTATGTGCGCAATAACGCAGCACTCGCACCAAAACCAGCCTCTAACAGTCCTCGTGTAAAGGTGACGTCACATGTCTCAAGCAAAATTCAGTTCACTCTCGGACGTAGTCCAGTGCTCCCGACAAGCCACAGCAGTGAAGTCCGGGCAATGACATTCTGTGATTCTACGCTTATACAGATACAGGGAAAAAAGCGTTTGGCGAATTGAGGGACCCTACGCAATACAATACCTGTAATAAAAGAAAAAAAATACATGCACCGACTGTTTTAATTATGCGAATAAAGTACAATATTCATTTTGCACGAACAAAAAAAATACTGGCACTGTATTGTTTACCTTCAAAGCCATCACAAGAGTCCGGCGATGTACCACAGTGGGGGCTTATGGGAAATTATCCTCGCATGACAACTCAAAACTGAGTGAGCGCGTGTAAAGCTGCCATTATATATAGCAAACAAAGTTCAGTGGACACTCATTGATTTTTCTGACTTGGGGAATGATTCTGACGGTTAGTTAAAATGAAGGTATGGCAAATATATTCTGCAATTTTCTGGTAATACAGATTCAAGGTACACAGGTTTTTGGTAAACCGATAGAAAATATCAACGTAATCATTGTATACAATAGAAGTTCGCCGTTTGTATCTTAACGGGCTCCAGAAAAGTATTGCGAGCATGTTGGAATCGTAGCGCACCCGTGTTTGTTTTTAACACGCAGCGGTTACACTGGAGATGATGCGCGACGCTGAAGCAATGATGGCCGCAATTATAGTGAGCTTCCGATCTATCCTGGCGTCATCGACGTGGCTCAAGGGCACGGCGCGAGAGGCGGCGCTTAGAAAGCTGGACCATATGCAGTACCACGTGGGCAATCCGAGTGGCCGACGATTCGACGCCGCCTTCGTGGAGGAGCTCTACGGTGGGATATCTTGTTTTCTTTTGTTTTGCATTTTAAAGGGCGTATTCGCTTTCAGACTTAGATGAATCGATTGTTTGGCAAGTTGGTGACCGATTATGAAACAAAGATGAAGCTAAGACCAAAGCGCTCGTGTTGTCACCGTCGTCTCTCCTATTAGTCGTTTCTAGCGTTTCAGTTTGTAATGACGCTTCTTCGATGCGAAAATTCTCCACCCGTGGACCGTTCTTTCCCGACTTATTGGAGAGTAAAGTTACGACAGTGCATAAATTTTACCCATAACTGGATCTTTGCTTTCCGCCAAAGCACGCAGCTTAATACCAGAACTACGCTGATTGTCTTTCAAATGCGGCATCGAAGGATGCATCGAAAAATCAACACTTGTGGTCATTACCACATAAATGTAACATCACGCCACGTTTTCCTCTTTCACGTATACGGACAGAGTTTGTTCATTCGTTCCTTTAGCGGGAGAGAACGGCACTAGGCAACCGCACAGAACCGTCCTTGTTCCCAACAAGAGCGATAGGAATTGCCCAGGGGCTGTTAGAGGGTCGAATAACATCGCGTCGAAGCATGTCGTAGACTTCGTTGATTACATTGTGTTCTGTGGAACGTGCGTGATATGGACGTTGCCGCAGGGGCGATTGGACGCTAGTGTCGATGCGATACGTAACGGCGGACGTGTGACCGAGAGAAGTTCGATCGACATCGAAAGAAGCGCGAAATTCTTCCAACAGGTCCAGACGCTGGACCGGCGTAAGGTTGTCAGCAATGGAGGAACCAAATACATCAGACGTCGAAACAGCACTGAGCGTACTGGAACTGGGGAAGTGCGTGTAATCGGGATCGTCCATAACTTGTGCGTCTTCGAGAGGTTCCACGCTGCCGAGACATTCCCCTCGCACCAACGTACGGTGATGGGTTGATGGGCTGTACGGAGGTGGGTTGATAACAAAAATAGAGGTGCTGCCTTGAGTGACTTGCATGGTCGCGAAAGGCACCAGCAAGCCTTTCCTCGTGCAAACACGGTCAGATGGCGAGAGGAGTGCAAAGGTGTCGGAGAGACTGGGGCAGTAGACTGACACCACCGTTGACGAGTTTGCAGACACTTTGTTGCCGTCTTTGACGAGTCCCTCGCTCGCAGCTGATGGACTGTCTGCCGGCGTCAAATCAGAGAATGGTGAGAGCTCTATTTCGGCTGGTGCGCAATGAATTACGGCGTCGTGGTGGGAGATAAAATCCCATCCTAGGATGAGGTCGTGAGGATATACAGGAATTATGATCAATTTGACGGCGTACAGAGAATCCTGAGTCATGACGCGGGCTGTGCACACCGCTGTAGGGTGAATACATTGGGCGCTGGCTCTATGGAGGGAGAGCCCGGAAAGTGGCGTCGTCACTTTTCGCAGTAATCTGATAAGCTTTGCGTCCATAACGGATACGGCGACTCCAGTGTCGATAAGGGCAGATGGGCGACCACCGTCCACAAACACGTCTATCATGTTCGATGCGCTTCGCTGAGGGCATTCGTAGTTCGAAAGCGTCGCAGCCCTTGCCTCGTGGACTGCGACGACTAGTTTTCCTGGTCGCGTGGGTCCGGAGGTGGCCGCATCGGTTACAGTGAGCGGCGTCGGGGTGACTGTGAATGGCGTGTAGATGGAGCTGGGTGAGACGTCGGTGACGGAGGCGTAGGTGGGTCGTGATATGGGCAGTTCGACTGGCTGGTGGAAGGCGACGCGACTCTAGGCGGCTTCACACGATTGCAATTACACGCCACATGGCCGGCGTAACCGCATGCGAAGCATATGGAGAGGTTGTCAGGTGTGCGCCATCGGTTCGCTGCGGCAGGGCCCGCCCATGGTGCAGGACGTCATTGAATGGGCGGCAACTGATTAGACTACATGGAGAGCTGCAGTCGTGGTCTACGGATGACGTCGGCGTAGGTTGCCACTACATGCGCTTCAAAGGACTGAGGTCGAGAGGCGGCTTCGGCGTAAATGCGTGGGGCAGCCGTAGGGATTACTGGAGGCGTTCTTGTGGCAACTTCGGCGTAACTCAGTGGTGCAGGAGCCGGATGGTGCTGGTGGTACTCAGGCATGACCTCCGCGATTTCCTGCTCAACTGCCCCGCCACGGTGGTCTAGTGGTTATGACACTCGACTGCTGACCCGAAGGTCGCGGGATCGAATCCCGGCCACGGCGGCTGCATTTTCGATGGAGGCGAAAATGTTTGAGGCTCGTGTACTTAGATTTAGGTACACGTTAAAGAACCGCAGGTGGTCGAAATTTCCGGAGCCCTCCACTACGGCGTCTCTCATAATCATACCGTGGTTTTGCGACGTTAAACCCCAGATATTATTATTATTATTCCTGCTCAACTGCTCGACGGAGGGGAGGCAGAAGTGTGGTTCAGGGCTGTTGAACGCACTGAGGGTGAGCAAAGTCCAGCAGAGAGCCCCCTCGCGAGCAACGCGGAGTAGTCGGATATGGTCGACAAGCCAGCGAGCTCGGACTCGCGTGATGGAGAGCGACGGGTCATCGATAACTGCCGGAGCAGCACCTCATAGCTTTGGCAGAGCGTTATGACCACTGCCACTGTGCTGGGGTTTTCGGCGAGCAGCATGGTGTAGGCACCGTCGTCGATGCCTTTAATAATGTACCTGATCTTGTCGGATTCGGACATGGTGGCGTCGGCTTTCCTGCACAAGTAGAGGACGTCTTCGATCTAGCTGGTGAATGATTCACCGGCCTGCTGAGCTCGTTGATTCGGCCTGCAGCTTACGAACGGCAGGGCGGCCAAACACGTTGATAATGGCGGTCTTGAAGTCGGACCACGTCGTAAAATATGATGCGTGGATTTGTGCCACAGGCCTGTCGCGCCCCAGACGTAGAAAAACTAAGTCACTCAATTTTCCTGCCTCGTCCCATTTATTGGGGACACTCACACGCTCGTCAATCGCGAGCCAGTCCTCCACGTTGCTACCATCAGCGTCAGTGAACAGGGGGGTCACGGATACAAGGGATACCGGGACATGAGGTCGGTGGGGGTTGGAGGTGTTTGCTGGGCAGCGTCTATAGGCATGGTAACTGGCAAGGTACGGGATCGAAGCGCCACGGGCATCGAATGAGGACCGAAGTTGTTGTGACGGCACAGCACTCTCCACCAAATTGTAAAGGAGCCTATTGATGGCACTTGGCGACAATGCACAACGGCAACAGTCAAGACGGATCGCGGACTCTCAGCACGAGGGGCTCGCTCTCAGAGAAGAGCCAAAGAGGACGACCCACTAGAAGGCGGTCGAGAAAACGACCCATTACTGAGTTCGAACGCTTCGTTGCAGCGGCAATTTCATTTAATGAGACCATTTTGAAATTAGCCCTTTCGGCCCTGGCGGTGTCAATTGACACCATGACACAACATTTCCCCTAGCACCTCGGAAATGAAACCAAAACTGGCCATCCTTGGGGGAATACTTCTTCAATGATCCCCACTGCGTTTGACATCAAAATGGTGACATGCTTGCGGAGCTGGGAGCCGTAGTGAAGAAGAAGCTTGACCGAAGTCATGGGTGACGCCGAGGCAGGTCAGCTGAGGCGGCTAAGCGCAATTTTCGGGTCGACGTACCGAAGCTGTTTCAATGAGTATCACATTGAAAAATGAGACGTGGTTCACATTTTGTGTACTCTAGTGAATAGCGGGAAAAAAGATGCCATTTTTCTCATTTCACAACCCCTGAGCCCTGATGACCTAATTTGATGTCATGTCTGTAAATCCATTAATAATTGCACCACTGGCTCAATTTTTCGTTTGTGGTCTTCTGAGGTCATAACTATTAGGAAAACAAACACAAAAAATGTCCCCGACCAAAATAAAAAATCCAGGGCTGAAAGGGTTATGGCAACGCGCCACGAACTGTGCCACGTAGAGCCCTTCAATCTAACAACAATTTCCAAGCTCATTGATACCTGCATATATTGTCAACACGTATAAATGTTTGCTACTTGCGTATAGCCCTTAATACACGTGCCGAAAATATGTGATACAGGAACTACGTGTTACTTTCTTGCATCAACGGTTGCAGTGACAAGCCGCAAGCATTGGTGTACAAAGAGGTCCACTGTTGAAGGGAACGTCAGAGCGTGCGGCGGCCTGCTGGTGGCTGGAACGGGTTTCACGCAGGCGCAGTACGCTCTGCGGAAGAGGCGCTATTGTCGTGCGCTAACGCCTAAACCGGCGCATCGAATCGTCGCGATGTGAGCCTTTCACGCGGCGAAATACCACCGCTCACAGCGTTCACTGCGCCTGCGCAAAACTCGTTCCAGCCGCCGGCCGGCGGTGGCGCCCGCTGGTGATCCCTTCACTTGGTGATCCCTTCACCAGTGGGCCGCAGTTTCCGTGTATCAGTGTATAAAACAAATCTGTAATTTTCGTACAAATGAAGGGCTCTAATTGACGCTGTCGTAACGTGCCCCTATATAGGATTCCTGGCGTTGATAAAAACTGAAACAGTTGGTAGTGTAGGCTCTTTGCTATCGTTTCCTTCCTTTTTCTCCACCCTTCGGTGATTGTGTCGCGCAGTGCATCTACAAGCTACTGATTATTTATCGTCTTGTTTCACCGTGCTAACTCTTCTCCTTGGCGCAGATCCACTCCCCGACGTGTTGGAGGACCGCTTCTTCACGTCATGGCGGAAGGCCTTAGCCCTCTCACGACACCAAACATGGGCCGACCAGACCACGTGGCAGTACGACGCGTCGAAGGTGAACGCCGCTTACTATAAGCATGCCAACACCGTGCTCCTGCCGACAGCGATACTCCAGCGCCCCTTCTTTTCCGCGGACGGTCCACTTGCACTCAACTACGGTGGATTGGGAGCGGTAAGCGAAGTGAAATTCGTTACGACCGTTCTTAATGAAGTGCGGTGCACAGCGAAGAACTAAGCGGGACAACTTTCGGCGAACTTCTAAGCCTGCACTATAAGGAAAACGAAAGAAGGATATGAGGTGGCGAAGCCACCATTCTATACAAAGCCTTGTTGTAGGATAGCCGCTTTGGTAGCAAGAAGGAACATTGTTACTTAGGTACTTAAACACTGTATTTTAGGATTGATTACCGCGTATTATACAAACACGTATTTGCGAAAGGTGGAATAGCGTATTCAAAAACGTACATTTGTGTAGAGTACAAAATAGTCGGGATAAATACTCGGTTACTTTGAACGTATGTACTCCAATGATGTACCTTCCTGTGAAGTTCTAAAATAATTGCAAGGAATCTATCCTACTGAAAGGATCTTTATTAAAATGCGTTGTTTCTCGAACTTTTCCCGAAAGTTTCTCAAGCTTGCGTCTGTTTTGCTTGAAGCGTTCGGCGGTGAAACGGCGACAAAAAGCAAGCCAGGGTCAGAAGCACTTCATCACTTCTCTTTCTTTCATTTGCGCTTGCGCATTCATTGCGAAGCTTTAGGGGAGAATCGTGGGCACGTCTCTGTGCCAACGTAGGCAAGGCCCAGTAGTTTCCCACAAACAGGCCGTGCACGAGCGCCACCACGGTGTAGACAATGAATTAGCTTTGCGGTGCCACTTGCCGTTATGATCAGCAGCTTTAGTGGCCTACCATATTAGGAGGGATGACTGCCAGTCAACTTTTTTCATATCAAGATCACACGACTAAATAATGAATAGTGGATTTACGCCTAGGTATTGCATCTTGCCAAACATAATTTTGCCAAATGCTGTTTGTTTTTAGGAGCTTGCTCGCCAAGCTTCTCGTGCTCGCGCATTGTGCATCGCGCCGTAGCCGCTGGGTCTCATTGCTCCCGCTAGAGGCCTAGCTGTTCTCGCTCTGGCGATTCAAGCGCTCTCACCAGATGGCGCGCCGGCGCTCAGGTGGCGCCGCACACTCCGCTGCACACTCGGCGCGTGCTCTCGTTAGATAGGTGACCGCTAGAGGGCCGCGCCTATATACAGCGCTTGCTCTCGGCGCGCTTCCTTTCTCTTCGCCGGGAGCTCACTCAGTTTACTTCGCTACCGCTACCCAGCATGAGCACCCAAGAAACATTGTGTGTATAAGGTGTATATGTATAACAACGTGGTCACGTCTTCTTATGATGATAGAGGAATTTGTACGGAGGATTCACGGCTTACCCGATCATCTCCGAGCAAGCTCTTCTAATATCATTCACTTCGTGGATATGGCGTGACTTTTTTTGCATCCACGTTCATAATTTTATTTTTCACTCACAGATAATGGCCCATGAAATAATGCACGGCTACGACGCTGAAGGCTCCTATTACGATGAAAACGGCGCCTTTGAACCCTGGGGAACGGAGGAATTTGCACTGGCGTTCACCAACAGAACGCTCTGCATACGCGGATCATATAAATCTGTCGTGAGTACACATCGTTTTTTTTTTTTAAATTCTAAATTACGAGCGATTTTGCTACTTCCAGGTCAGTACGTATATACATCAAACTCATTCCTGCAGACATTACAGCCAGTTGTTCGTTCTGTAAGCCTCCCATAATAGTATTAAGCAGACGCCGAACGAGGCTACAGAGCAGTGGTTTTCAGCCACTGGTGTATCGGGACCCCCCGTGGACCGGTGAAAGTGATGAGGAACCCCTTGCAGTGAGAGAAAAAAAAAGGGGGGGGGTCATGAATTAACGCTACATGCAGCGTTAAATAGGTGCCTGGTATTTCTTCTTGATAAAAAATTGTCAATCTTAAATACCAGAATTCGATCTCAACAGCTTGTCAATAAGTTTTGCGGTCTGCAGCCATATTCACCCTTTTTCCAGCTATGTGTGCTTTTAATTATGGAAGCCTAGAAAAACTATGCTTGCGGTCATCTGTCTTAGAAAGCTGCAACAAAAGCTTTACGAAAGCCATCTTATGTAAAAGGGGGAAACATAAGTCAGTGCCACAGTAGTGCAAGAATGTTATGTGGTGAAGCACACCAAAATCACAAGGAGCCGCTGTCACGGAATATAGTGTGCCTCCAAAAACGTATTCTTTTTTTGTTCGAGAATGATTTTCGCGGACCCCCAAAAAATGGCTTCGCGGACCGCCATTTCAGAACCACGCCTATAGAGCGTAATGCCCTCAGTCACAACATCACTACCGCTTGTGCATGTTTCTGCTGAAAGCTGGATAACATTGTAAGTTCTTTTTTCTTAAAGATAAAGTATTATGCGCATCGACGATACATCCAGCGTAACGCGTGCTTCAAGTTTTACCAAAATCTCATATAAATATCATCTCATAAAACCTGCCGCTTACTGTATAATCACAGACTAAGCGAATTTAGCATTTCTTTCTAAGTCACAGTTAGGCGTACGATTGGCCTACTGACTTGACAACAACTGCCTTTGATATGCGGTGGGAAGCGACCACACCAGTAATTCTTGCTAGGGCACGTCGACCTACCTGATGGACCGGGAAACGAACACCTGAGGAATAAATGTTGTGTTTTGTAATATATCGTTACCGGCATGGTTCAATTTAATGCAAATTCGGTGTCACTGCTCCACTTTTTCCCGCGCATTTTAGGCGGCGCACACGCCTTCGTAACATAATTTATCAAGATGTGATACGTCTGTGCCCTTTGTACTATACGCGTACATATAAACCCATATGTCGCCATGTATGACCCTATATAAGGTTTTATAATGACAAGTGACCTCATGATACCGCATACCACCGCACACCACCGTGCGCGTGTTTTATATATTTAGCGCCGGATCGAAACATAGGGATGCGGCATTTTAAGTCTTCTATCAATGTACAGCATGACGGCAATGTGGACTAAACGAAATCTGTGGTAGGCGATATTGCAGTATTGGATTATTTTGGTAAGAAGGAAAAGCAATGAATGCGATAGCAAGAAACTAATACTATATGGAGTGAGCCTCGCCAATGAATACTCTCAGTTTGAACAGCGCTCCTGTTGCAAAGGCGGCCGAAGCAGCGAAGGAAACTAGCGTGCTTCAGGTGTCGAGCTGTGACACTTGATAGTTCGCGCTCATCTTCTGTTTGCGGCGTCCCTTGAGCTCGAGTGGCTTTCGTACGCTCCGTAACATGAGCGCGGACATCACGGTGAAAGCGTGAAACATCCCTCTTCCCCTCAGCACAAGAAAACCGCGCGAGCAGACAGCGGAAGGGCAAGGTTCTCCCTGCGCAAGTATAAGAAGAAGCGAGCGAGCTCGCCGACGACTTTTAAATGCGCCTGTCGCGCTCCTAACGCCATCTCGCTGGTAATGAAGAAACGCTTATAAGCGCAGCCGTCTCTGAGTCCGTGCAGCGGTAAAGAGTGTGTATATAACGCTCGTCGTTATCAGTGTGGAGGATCTGCGTTCCGTGGCGTAGTGGCTAGCGCCACTCGCTGCGGAGGAAGAGGTCCCTGGTTCGGTTCCGCGCTTCGGAAGTATTTTTACTAAATTATTTTTCTTTGGGGCTTTTTATATATATATACATTGTGATGAAGAAGAAGTGCACCCTGAAGAGCTAGCTACACAGTCGTATCGTCAGCGCTACACAGGAGCGGCTCGTGCTAGAGTGACCTAGAATAGGGGGAGTGTCCAAAGCGCCGCGCGAATACATGGGAGGAGCGAGGGCCTTTTGCGGTGAACTTGCGCGCCGCGGCGCTGCCATGCCGGACCCGTGGGCTTTCTCCGCGGCGGAAGCCGCGTCAAAGCGGCGAGCGTCTGCTACGCGCGTGATATTTTGGCCGCTATTAGCTAAAATTGCGGAGATTTGGGCAATATTTAATATTGCGTCACTGCAACATAATACTGCAGCGACTCATCATACAGAGAACGCGTTTGTTAGTTTGTGTGTTGTGAAACGGGGATTTTGTATATATCCTTTCAGCTGGTTTGTCACCGCATTGGTCCACACTTCCGTGGCTGTTTGAGGAACGCATCCTGCGCGCACTTCATCGTGAGAAAAGGCGCTTAACTTACTTTCGTGTGGAATGACGAACGTAAACTTGCTGCAGGAAAGAATAAACTGGAGATAACCAGGAGAACGTAGCACATATACACGTATTAACTAGCTCATGCACGCTAACGCGTTTGCACCCTTCATATCCTATTTTTTATTTCGTGCATTCGATTTTTTTACAAGGCTTCCTCCGGCGCTCTGCTGTTTCAAGCCATTTCACGTCAAGCCGAATGTATCAGTCAGCGTGGCCGCGGTACCAAAAGTAAAAAATTACTCGCGTAACTCGCGTCTCGTTCACTTGGTATACACGAAAATTGGCACGGAGGGGCACGAATGTACGTATGCCCAACACGACCGATAGGTCATGGCATCATTAACCTGACATGCTTGCCGTTTGCGTAACGACTAACAATAATAATATGGTATGTGGCGCGCAAACCCGCTTTCTGTAGCCAGAAATAATTCTGACGATGTGTGGTCTGACGATCTGTTTCCGTCAGGTTATAAAAAAAAACGTGGTGGTCACCTGTATCGATGTAAACATGTAGACTTACCCATATATTTTGAAGAACTGACCGCACAGGTAAAATGTATGCGAAAAAAATTACATGAAAAAAAAAGACATGGTCCCTTATGCATTCGCCTGAGATGACTCAAAAACGAAAGCCATCTTTTTCGTCAGTCGATGCATGGAACCTCCCTCGCCCCTCTCCGAAAGCTTTCTGCACATAACGTGATTTCGGACTGCCGACAGGATCGAAGGCATTGCAAGCTTTCTGCACCTCACCTGCTTTTACATCGCCTCCGTGATCGCCCCCGATCAGGGAGGCAATGCAAAGCGACCATGTCACGTGGTGGCGTCATCATATGACGTCACGTTGAATGACGTCATAGTGACGTCACAAGTTCTGTCGACGTCATCGCGTGATGATCTTGTGCATCAGTCGTGTTGGCTACGCGGGATACCGACGGTCAATTTTCGTGTTTGATGAGGCACCTAAGGCCTTAAAAAAAGACAAACCAAAGAAAATGAAACGATAACAGTGCAACATCGTGTATGCCTCACTTCATGTTACGAGCGATTGCCCGAAAACAAATGTGATTCTCAGTTCAGAGCAGCTGGTTGCACGCGTCTGCGAGACAAAAGAGGCTTGCTTTACCCGTCTGGCCATCTCTTTATATTTAATCAAGAGATGAGCAGACTCGCTATTTAAGTACTCCTGAGCTTCAGCACGAAATTGTCGTGGACGCTATATTGAGGTCATTAGGAAAAAGCGGGAAATTGCGGTCGGGTGCCCTGTTGGCGCGCACTCAACTGCCGCGGAAACAATTGTATTTTATGTAACTACTCGTCCACATCTTTTTGTAAAGTTTCTGAACCGGGCGAACGCTAACCTCCGAGAATCGTTAAAACATCTGATGTTGAGAATGAGTTGTTTGAAACTGTTTTCATTTCTTATGGTGAATGCTTGGAGCAATGCATGCATCTCGCGCAAACGTTCTATACTAACGTTCAGCGATACAATGCAAATATATATATATATATATATATATATATATATATATATATATATATATATATATATATATATATATATATAATATATTATCGCATGTTGCATTTTTCAGGCTAGGTACATAAGGGATCTCTGCATTTGAACAATTTTCTGAAGTGATTGAGATATTCCACTTCTATTTGTCAATGTCTTACCGTATTTTAGGTTCAGGCAGCTTCTACAGCAAGAATGGGGGCATTTGTAACTTGTATCATGATATCTGGCTATTTGTAAAGTATTTTCTATATTACGCCTTTTATGCAAATCTTGTGGAATAAAATTAGTTTACCTGGCATTGCTTTTGTTTCAAATGTTTGCGCACGGTGAGCCTTGTTGTACGCTAACTCAGAAGCAAAAATAAGCCAACAGCATTGCGGTCGTATGGCCGTCTCTACTCTTTTTTTTTCTTTTTCTTTTTGTTTCCCTTGCGTCTTCCCGGTGTGCTCCGTCCATAATAAAGAGCTAGTGGAGGGCTGGAGGCTAATCAATTGCCGAATAAAGCGGTGTGCATATGGCTAGCAAACCAGTGGCGACCATGAGTACAAAGCTCGTAGTGTGAAGCGGTCACTGCGCGCAATTGTTTCAGCTGACTGCGCGTGCAATTTAGTTTTTTTATTACTCTTAATTCGTGCATGTGAGATGCTATTGCCCGATTACTCGTGCGAATAAAGTTTTTTTTTTTTCGTTCTTTGCTTGTGCGTGTCCGTTTTGCGCGTTTTTGCACACGCATCAACGTTCTCGAACTTTGTGACCGGAACTAGACCAGGCTGATGCCGCTTTACACATGATTTTTTTGCATTCTGTTGTTGCCTCAGCACTAACACAACGCTTAAAGATGGGTAAGCTCCATTCCGCACCGCATTATAAAAGTTAAGCAGACTTGAAGTGCCCTGTGTGGAACCGCGGCGCGAAAAACTACAGCGCGTAGCAGACGCCCCTCGCTTTCCGTGCGCTTGCCGAGCGCGCAGAGCCCACGGGTCCGGCGCAGCAGCGGCGCGGCGCGAGAGTTCACGACAAAAGGCCCACGCGGGAGCCGGCGCTTTGGACACTCCCCCTATTCTAGGTCACTCTACTCGTGCTGAACGTTGTTGCTGTTTGCGCTGGCTAGGCTTACGGTTCTACACTGTCATATTACAGTTTCTCTTGTCCACGCCGTGTCTCAGCTCTTTATTATAATTGGTGGAGGTTGCTAGGTCTTCTGACAATCCTGGAGTTGCGCAACCGGACTCTACCTGCCGCCATGACCACCGAAACTCACACAAGCCCGCCGCTACCTGCTCCGCAGGCCACCGCATCCTCCGGCGCGGTTCGTCAGCGGGACCCTCCAATATTCAGCGGCACTGATGACCACGACGTCGACGACTGGCTGTCTACCTATGAACTTGTGAGTGTCCTCAACAAATGGGACGACGCCATGAAACTGGCCACTGTCGGTATTTACCTCGCCGGCATTGCTCACTTGTGGCTTCGGAACCATCAATCCGACGTTCCCAACTGGACCGCGTTCAAGGCTAAGTTCAGCGAAGTCTTCGGCCGTCCTGCTGTCCGCAAGCTTCGCGCGGAACAGCGCCTGCAGTCGCGCTTTCAACAACCTGGCGAGACCTTTACCAGCTATATTGAGGACGTCATCGACCTGTGCAAACGCGTCGATGCGACCATGGCCGAGGCGGACAGAATCAAGCACGTCTTGAAGGGCATCGACGAGGACGCATTCCAGATGCTGATTTCGAAGGGCCCGGGTACTGTCGCCCAAGTCATTGAGCTGTGCCAAAGCTATGACGAGCTCCGCCGGCAACGCCTCGTCACCCGCCGCCCTGTCCAACATCAGGAATCGTTGTCCGGCTTAACTCCCTCGCTAGATCCCGTACTTCTCTCGCAGATTCAAGCTTTTGTGCGCGAGGAAGTTGCTCGCCAGCTCTCACTAATCCCCAACCTGCCGGAGCGAAGTACGCCGCTCAATCCCGCACTACAACGCCTCATACAAGACCAAGTGTCTGAGGTTCTTCCACCAGAGCTGCCGCCACCAGTCACCGCACCGTTGACGTACGCCGAAGCAGCAGCACGACCACGACCACAGACGTTCCGCGTGCCGCCTCCGTTGTCTACTCCTGCTTACGCCACGATGCCGCCACGACCTCCGGTCCATCGGGTCGCCAATCCTTGGCGCACAGCCGACAATCGGCCAATCTGCTTTTCATGCGGTCTACCCGGTCACGTTCCACGCCTGTGCCGCCGCCGACCACTACATTCACGTGACGACCCCCGCGCACCTGATTACAGCCACACGTTCTCCTACGCTTCAGACCGCGAGTTGCCCCTTCCACGACCAAGCCTTCGACCAGCTTCTGACCGTCGTTCTCCTTCTCCTCGTCGTCGCTCGCTCTCCCCGATGCGTCGACGTCCATCTGCGACCGACACGGAAAACTAAATGGCGCAGTTCCCGAGGCAAGAACTGCGTCAGCGTCGCAAAGTACAAGCCCTCTTCTTCCGCCGCCGAATGTTATTAATGCCGTTCTCGAAGGTGTATCTGTTCTTGCTCTCATCGATACGGGTGCCGCAATATCTGTCATAACCGAAAAATTGTGCCGCTCAATCCGAAAAGTGACGACCCCCTTCTACGGTCCGTCTCTTCGCACTGCCACAGCACAGCCTGTCCAGCCTGTTGCGGCGTGTACGGCCAGACTCATCATTGAAGAAGTACCCTACACAGTCGAGTTCGTCGTACTTCCGCACTGTTCTCACGATATTATTTCACGATATTATGTTCTCACGATATTATGTTTCACGATATTATTATGTGAAGAAGAAGAAGTGCACCCTGAAGAACTAGCTACACAGTCGTATCGTCAGCGCTACACAGGAGCGGCTCGTGCTGAACGTTGTTGCTGTTTGCGCTGGCTAGGCTTACGGTTCTACACTGTCATATTACAGTTTCTCTTGTCCACGCCGTGTCTCAGCTCTTTATTATAACATACTTATACATATAAGGTGCATGACTGCGGCGACGGCGACGGCGACGGCAAAATCCAGCCGAGACTGTCCATATAATTGCTATCGCAATAAAATGGAGCTCGTACAATGAAATCGGTACTGCGGATAGCCAGTGGGTTATGAGAGTGTGAGAATTGGCGTCATGTAGAGCGTCTATACGCGGTTTGTAAAAAAAAAAAGGTTCGCAAGATTGCTCCGTTGACAGAGAATAAGCAATGCCAAGCTACGGCCATAAGTAATTCAAGATTGCTTCGAGAGGTGTTTCACCCGTCGTGTGCATGACAGCGCTGACGGTGTTCGCAATGATGAACGTGGTGAAAACATATATATCCCTAGAAATAACGAATCAACTCGAATGAATACTTCTGCGTTTCAGTGGACTATTAAACTCCCACTACCGTCCTCTTAGCTGTATGAATTTGTTGTAAATTTCAGAGGCGAAAAAATATTGCCTTGTTGCCGAGTGTCCTACTGATGTAGTGACTATAGGCGAGCGTTATAGAGGTAAATTAAAGATGACAGCCAAATTATAGTACAATAATCATCCGTAGTCATGGCCTACATATTAGCCCAATCCACCATTCACGTCGCAGATGCAGGAAGGAAAGGGATTATTGCTACAGTTCTTTAAGCAGGCAATCTGCTTTAGCAATAGCTTCACGCATATCTTTGTAGGCGCTTTACTAAGAGCATTTCTCTGCCTTCCTCTCTCTTTGAAAATATATTTGTCTACTTCCTCAATATAGCGTACCAGACCAAACGTGAACGACATTGCCTATCTTTTGAAGGGCATCCTCAGTTACCTCCTGGCGTGTATCCCTCCTGCTGTGCATTAGAAGCGCTAAGAAACCGCAATTTGGTGCTGGCCGCAAAAATAAAACAGAAGAATCTTTGGTGGCGAAATTTTCACTCATGATCAACATCACTTGCAGGAAAAGCTGATGGCCCGGCAAGAGATTGTGGACGACACACTCGATTCGGAGCAATTGGCGGACTTTGTGGGCGTCAGGACTGCACACAGGGCCTACAGGTCATTGCCTGACGACCAGCGCGCGATGCGGCTGCCCGGCATTGACATGACAGCCGAGCGCCTCTTCTTCGTCAGCCACTGCGTGAAGCTGTGCGAAGGTCAAAGCAGAGCTGCTGAGCGGTATGCGCCGGCGAGTTCCCGGTGCATCGTCCCCTTCATGAACATGCCCGAATTCGCGGCCTCGTTCAACTGCTCTCAAGGGGCCCTCATGAACCCAGCACATAAGTGCGATTTTTGGTAGCAAAACTTTCTGCCAACTACTTCGGGGCACAGCTTGACAGCGCGATTCTGTGCAATTATTTTATACGTTGACGTTTCTGCTTTACACGAGAGAACTAGTGACGCAAATGTACGCTTTACGTGTGCGAGTGATTACTGCTTATTTGTTTTGTTTAACTTCCTCGTAAATGTAGGATTCTGTTCCCCTGATTTAAGTATACTTCAATTGAGCTAAGCATTCCAATTGCGTCCCTATTTAAATGTAGGACTTGCTGCGACATAACAATAACATTAAATAAAGAAAAATAATATGTACTGTCTAATGCATGTTTACAGAGACAGCCACGAAAAATAATTGGAGATTACTAGGGCCGAGGACCTCATCCCGGCTTATCCATTCATTCCAGCTAGCCAGGTTGACGACCACTGATGGGAGGTCAACCTTTCAAGTTTGTCGCATTGGCCCCTATTGGGGGCGAGGGGTTACGGAGTCGCCCTCTGTCGGACGCGCCGCTCCTGCATTGATGACGCCGGCGCGCTCCTCATAGGTTAAGCTGTAGGCGCTCTACGGAAACACCACACGGAAGTACTCCTGTGAATACTTTCGAAACTGGGCAAGTTTTACAGCAAAGCTGCTACGGTCGAGGTTTGCCGTGGGTCATAGATAGAAAATTATCATGAACCGGCACAGGCTGTCTTCGTCCTCTTCTTCATTTTCTACTTCGCTCTCATAACACGTCGCCGACTTGTCCGGCGTGCGTGTGATGTAATGACTCTGATGGGTAAGAGAACGAGTAGAGAGAGTTAGAAAGAAATAGGAATTATTTGCAAAAAAATATTCATGGCGTGGCGAGATTCGCGCCCATGTAACCACGATCTCAAGGCGAGCATCCTAAGCACTCGGCTATCCAGGCACGCTAGCTTGGCATAGCATTGTCTTGTATAGCATAGAATAGCAGTGGTGTGGGAGAGGGAAGTGACGGGAAGAAGGATATGCGCAGGTGAGGAGGTGTCAATGAAGGAGGTGTAGGGAAGAAGAAGATCATATGCGGCAGTGGGCCACGACCTTAGCTGAAAGAGCCGAGCGCGAGCTGTTGGCGTTTGGACTGTGATTCTTGTGTTGGTTTTCGCCGCCCGCCTTCAGCGTCCGTGATCCTGCTTCTCAAGTGCTACTTGTCGCCAATAAACCTCGTTCCAGAGTGGTGGAGGTGCTGGGTACTCAACCTGGAACTCCGAAACAGGAGACTGCCCGCTCCCCCAGAAATGGCCGACGAAACCACCCAGCAAGGCACGGCCCAACCTCCGATGGTCATCGTGCCCACTGCGCTACGCCTGCGCGATCCACCTTTCTTTGACGGCACCGATGAACAAGACGTTGAAGATTGGCTGTCGACATTCGAAAAGGTGGGCGCGAGCAACAAGTGGGACGATCCGTCGAAACTTCAATATGTGTCCTTCTACTTGAAAGAGGTCGCAAGCCTCTGGTTTCACAACCACCAGTCGGAATTCGCCACTTGGAGTGCCTTCAAGCAACGCATTGCCGATGTGTTCGGTTGTCCCGAGGTACGGAAGCTCCTTGCTGAACAGCGCCTTCGAGGTCGTGCACAGCTGTAGGGAGAAGGCTTCACAAGTTACATCGAAGACGTGCTGGACTTGTGTAAGCGCCTTAACCCATCGATGAGTGAAGGAGACAAGATCAAACACATCTTGAAGGGGATAGACGACGACGCCTTTCAGATGTTGCTGGCCAAGGACCCGCGGACCGTGTCCGAAGTCGCCACTCTCTGCCAGAGTTTCGACGAACTGCGGAAACAACGGGTCTTGGCGCGGCGAGCAGCGGCTGCAGACGACACTCTCGCGGCGTTGACCATCGGTGGTGAGCACAACACTCTGCTGTCGGAAATTAAACGATATGTGCGCGAGGAAGTGGCTCGACAACTGTCGTGCTTGTCGTACTTACCAACAACTGAACACGCTACTGAGCGTGTCGCGCCCGCCATCCGACAGGTTATACAGGAGCAGGTCTCCGAGGCACTGCCGTGCGCCTCTCAGCCAACACCTGTCGCCGCGCCACTGAGTTATGCGGCCGTTGCTGCTACTCCACCGCGACCTCTACCTCTACCTGTGTCGACTGCCCAACCTGTGCGAGCGCCAACGACGTCATTTCCTGGCACACAACAGTGCTATAACGGAAACCCCTGGCGCACACTTGACAATCGCCCAATCTGCTACGCATGCGGGTACCCAGGCCATGTCGCGCGCTTCTGTCGCCGGCGCTTCGCAGCAACCCCGCCTGTACCGAGATATTCCAACTACTCTTTCCGGGCCCCGTACGACGCGCAAAGAGAACTGCCCCCTCAACGTGACCGACTACCAGCTGAACGTGACCCGCTACCAGCCGACCGAGACAGCCAACCTGCTCACGAGTACCGATCATTCGCTCCCCGTCGCTCACCCTCACCACGGCGCCGTTCTCTGTCACCCCTGCGTCGCCGACCGAACCCCCTGGAGACGGAAAACTGATTGCCGCAGCTCCGGAGGCACGAGCTGCGTCGTCGTCACATTGTACAAGTCCTCGCCTGTCCCCCGCCAATGTTATAGAAGTGTTTGTCGAAGGTTTACGAACTCTCGCGCTTGTTGACACCGGTGCTGCCATATCTGTGATGAGCCGAAATCTTTGCCGCTCTATACGAAAAGTAACGACGCCGCCTTCCGAGTTTTCGCTGAGTACAGCGAGTGCGCAACAAGTTCGACCGGTTGGAGCATGTACGGCCAGAGTCATCATTCAAGACGTATTGTATGACATAGAGTTTCTCGTGTTGGCCACGTGTTCTCACGACGTGATACTCGGATGGGATTTCTTGTCGCGCCACCACGCCGTCATTGACTGCGCTCGCGCTCAGGTGGAACTTTCGGTGTTTTCCGATGCCCCGTCCACTGACACCGAACGACCTCACATTGGCAAGCTTCGTGTTGCCACCGACACTGACGTTCCTCCTCTCAGTGCCGTCATTGTCCCTGTCTATCGCACTGAATTTTCTGGCTCCACCGTTGTGTTCGCGCCTTCCGACGTTTTCATTCGCCGCCACGGTACGTCTCTGCCATATGCTCTTCTGCCACCTCACCAAGATGCGACTGGAATTGTCGTTTGCAACCCCAGCTTATGCCCCCTCACCGTACATACTCACGAGACGCTTGGTCACGTTCACCCTGTAGACGACAATTGTATAGTGCCCATTGAATCCCACGAAACTGGCTCAAAACTTCAATTGAACGCTGTCACACCTCGTTTTACGCCGGATGACATCTCCTCCGATATATTCAACCGCTCCATCGACAGCAAGCTTCCTCCGGATCAACGCGAACAGCTTATCAGCCTTCTGCATGAATTTCGAGATTCGTTCGACCTTCCGCAGAAGGCACTGAGTCAAACGAACACAGTTGCTCATACAATCCACACTGGAACTCACCCTCCTTTGCGTCAACGGCCCTACCGGGTATCACCGAAGGAACGTACTATAATTGCGGAGCAAGTCGATGACATGCTTCAGCGCGGTGTCATCACGCCTTCTTCCAGCCCCTGGTCTTCCCCTGTTGTACTAGTTCGGAAAAAGGATGGTTCGATTAGGTTTTGTGTGGACTACCGACGACTGAACAAAATTACGCGGAAAGATGTCTACCCTCTTCCTCGCATCGACGACGCCATCGATTGCCTACAAGGTGCCGAATTCTTTTCTTCACTGGACTTACGTTCGGGTTACTGGCAGGTCCCGATGGCAGAGTGTGACCGACCCAAGACAGCGTTCGTTACGCCAGACGGCCTATAAGAATTCACGGTAATGCCATTCGGTCTGTGCAATGCACCTGCAACTTTTGAACGGATGATGGACAGCATTTTACGCGGCCTAAAATGGCAGATATGCGTATGCTACCTTGATGATGTCGTCGTCTTTTCCTGAGATTTTCCTACACACATCGACCGTTTGCGCACCAATCTTCAGTGCCTTACTAAGGCAAACCTTCAGCTTAATCTGAAGAAGTGCCGCTTCGGAGCTCGCCAACTCACTATACTTGGCCATGTTGTGTCAAAGGATGGAATCCTCCCGGAGCCGGACAAACTTCGTGCAGTAGCCAAGTTTCCGAAGCCGACTTCACTCAAAGAACTTCGGAGCTTCATCGGCTTGTGCTCATATTTTCGTCGTTTCGTCCGTAACTTTGCATCGATAATAGCACCACTTACGCAACAACTGGCTGGCCCCGCTAATCTTTCTAACTGGACCACAGCATGTGACGAAGCCTTCCGTACACTGCGCCGCCTGCTTACGTCACCACCCATTCTGCGCCATTATGACCCAACTGCTCCGACTGAAGTGCACACAGACGCTAGTGGCGCTGGTCTTGGCGCGGTACTCGCGCAACGTAAGCCCGGCATTCCAGAGTACGTCGTCGCATATGCTAGCCGCGCACTCACAAAAGCGGAAGTTAACTACTCAGTCACCGAGAAAGAGTGCCTCGCAATTGTGTGGGCGTTAAGCAAGTTTCGTCCATACTTGTACGGACAGAGTTTCGACGTCGTAACCGACCATCACGCACTCTGTTGGTTGGCTTCGCTAAAGGATCCTTCAGGTCGCCTTGGGCGTTGGGCTCTTCGCCTACAAGAATTTGACATTCGCGTCATCTACCGATCAGGACGAAAACATTCTGACGCGGACGCACTGTCCCGATCACCAGTGAGATCCAACACAGACACGCACTCAGACGCCGACTTTTCCATCTCTGCCATTTCTGTGCCGAACATGTCACTTGAGCAGCGAAAAGTCCCATGGATTGCCTCGCTGCTTAACATCCTTTCCGACACTTCAGCGTCTGCATACCCTCGTGCCCTTCGCCGCCAAGCCTCACATTTTGAGATACGGGACGCGCTATTATACCGCAGAAACTACCAAGCGGATGGTCGTAAATGGCTCTTGGTTATACCAAGCCACATGCGATCTAACCTATGTGCGTATTTTCATGCCGACCCGCAACATGCTCACGCTGGCGTGTTGAAAACGTATCACCGGCTCCGCCAGCGTTATTACTGGCGTGCTATGTACACCTTCGTCCAGAAATACATTCGGTCCTGTCAATTATGCCAAAGACGGAAGACATTTGCCCATTCACCCGGATTACTGCAGCCTCTACCGTGTCCTGCACGCCCTTTCGACCGTGTTGGAATTGATCTGTATGGACCCCTTCCGTACACTGCGGCTGGCAATCGATGGGTGATTGTCGCCGTCGACCATCTTACTAGATACGCTGAGACAGCGCCGCTACCTTCTGCTAGTGCTCGTGACGTTGCCAATTTTGTCTTACGTCGCTTCGTCCTCCGTCACGGTGCACCACGCGAACTACTCAGCGATAGAGGGCGTGTGTTTTTATCCGAAGTTCTTCAAGAACTCCTTCGCGCTTGCCGCACGGTTCACCGCTCCTCTACAGCCTACCACCCGCAGACCAACGGTCTAACTGAGCGCTTCAATCGAACGCTGGGAGACATGCTCGCGATGTATGTCAATTCGGACCAGTCTAACTGGGACGTCGTTCTCCCATTCGTGACCTATGCATATAATACCGCCACGCAGTTAACCACAGGCTTCTCGCCTTTCTTTCTTTTATATGGTCGTGAACCATGCGCCACACTATTTTGCCGTATCGCCCGGACGCCTCCGAATTCAGCCCTGTTTCTGAAATTGTACAGCACGCTGAAGAGTGTCGTCAGTTGGCCCGCTCATTCACCTCGGACAAGCAAGCCCAAGACAAAGAACGCCATGACCGCGACCAGCAAGTCGAGACTTTCGCCGTAGGCTCGCTCGTCTGGCTTCGACTGCCCTTTCACTCCCCTGGCCTGTCGTCCAAGTTTGCCCCCAAGTATCACGGTCCTTATCGCGTCGTGGAACGTCGATCTCTTGTGACGTACGTGATCGAGCCGGTCAACCCATCTCCAGACAGGCGCCGCCTTGGTCGCGAGACTGTCCACGTGAGTCGCCTCAAGCCATATCACGACCCGCTCCTCCTCTCGTCACCTTGACTCGCCAGGATGGCTCCTCTTTGTCGCCGGGGTAATTGTAGGGAAGAAGAAGATCATATGCGGCAGTGGGCCACGACCTTAGCTGAAAGAGCCGAGCGCGAGCTGTTGGCGTTTGGACTGTGATTCTTGTGTTGGTTTTCGCCGCCCGCCTTCAGCGTCCGTGATCCTGCTTCTCAAGTGCTACTTGTCGCCAATAAACCTCGTTCCAGAGGGAATAACTAGTACAGAAATGAAAAGAGACAAAAAAGAGAAAGAGAGAAATCGATAGAAATAAAGAGAAGAAAGAGAAAAATAGAAGGTGAAAAGGGGGACTACAGAGAGAGAGATTCATAGAAAGAAATATAGAGAGAAAGGGAAGAAACAGTGAAATATATATATATATATATATATACATATAAAGATAACGAAATGGACAGAAAGAGAAAGAGATAAAAGGAAGCATACAAAAGAAAGAAAAGCATAGCCATGTGCAGTATGGTGTAGTGTAGCAAGCCGCGGGAAAGAGATAGGGGAGAGGGCAAAAGCCTAGCCAAGACAGGACCAGCTAGCGGCCCACCAGCTGTGCTATGACCCAGCCTTGCGCGACTTAGTGCAAGCCGTGCTATGTTTTTTTTTTTTAATCCAGTATGAAAATTAGTTAAGGTTAAGACAAAAACGAGCATGTGCCGTGCCTTGACTTTTGCTCCTTTTTGCCACGGCCCCTCATTTCGCCACGGTCCAACGCTCGGTTGTTAGCAGTATAGTGTGCTCCCTTCTTCCTCAGAGGTCGTCTGACGAACGCATATCACACATTGAATATTTCATAGCAACCTCAATATCCTTATTAATTCTCAGCTTCATTTCTTTGCTTTTGCTTAATCGTTACATCATAGTTCGGTTCGGATTAGGTAAAGTGTTTTAACACCATACCTACTGGCGGTCAATATCGGTTGATGCTATGTCGTTCCACTTATCTGATATGTTTACGCTTAGGAGTTTGGTTAATCTGGAGTCTACTGCAAAGGAAACGCGGTATGTCAACATTACGAAGCTCAACGTATCACACATTTATGCACACGAATCCAACAAAGGCTTACGAGCCATGAGAAACATAGCAGCGTGGAGACAACCTGATACATAATTCTATACAAATGAAAGGGAAGTTCACACGTTTCACGAACACCGGCGCCAGTTCCTGCTCGGACTAGTCAAGCGTCATGGACGTTTCGCTCTCCTCGAATCTTTCTTCATCGCCAATGTCCTCAGCGTCGGTGACGGCCCAGCTCTCTGCACTGGTAACGTGAACCTTGTCTACGCGTGCATCGGGTATCGCCTTGGTGATTTCTTCGCTGACGTTAGCTATGTGCGTGGCGGTCAGTACCACAGGATGCGTCATTACGACGCGCCCGGTTGTGCGTCTCATGTAGAAGGAGGCAGCCGACACGAGCACGGCGACGCAGCACAGCGCGCTTAGGACGAACGAGGCCATGGCCGCCTGGTTGCTTCGATCGCTGGGGTCGTACTGGAGTAGGTCGGTATCGGCAGACGGCGCTCCCGACGTCGCCCACGACCTCGCGGACGGCTGGCGGCGGCGCGTCCGCTGTAGGGTCATGGCGCAGAATGCTCTTCAAAGGGTGCTTTCGAGCTGCCGTTTGCTTGCTTGCCTGTACCTTGATTACTCGCTTTGGTGCCGCCATGCGTTTCTTCTTCATGCTCACCTATTGTTGTTGTCGTTTTCCTCCGAGCATGGCTCATACCCAATGCAGGGGATTGGCCGAGTAGTGGGTGAATTTTGCCAATATTATCTTTAGGGTGTCATTCGCATAAGCTACATTTAACGAATATAACAAATTGATGTATCAATTATTGGTAATGAATTAATTAAAGCAGGCAGAATTTAACTGGATATTCTTATAGACGCTCTAATGAATTCCTTAATGGCGAACAAAACATCGATGTGGCTGTATTCCAAAGTGGTGGCACCAAAAGAAAGTATAACCGGTTCTGATAATTCCAGGCCGAGCTTTCGTAGAGGTGGCACTAGGATTATTTTCCTCAATGCCGTATTAATTGCGGCTCACACCCACTGTGGTGGATTGGCCGAGAATTGAGTGCTTTTTATGAATTTATATAAAGCTTAAGAATGGGGTATTTCATAAAGCGGAAACATTGCGAACTTACGGAGAAACATTTTGTGCGCGATGAAATGTATATAAAAAGCAACTTTTATAACAAATAATAGTAACAAATATTGAAGGAAACAACAAAGCTCTCCTTCTTGTTCATTTTCGAACCTAGAAACCGTAGCCGCAGAGACGGAGTTGGTACTCTTCCAACTTGAACCCGGCAACAAATGAAAATTGGCTGCATAGATCTCCTACACTCCAATAAGCTTAAATTAAATTTGAAGAACATAGAAAAGCCCACGGAGATGGATGCTACTTCATTAATTACGCGTATTAAACTGAATTTTTATTCGTCTCGCAGTACTTCTTGGACAGCACTGCTAGCACGACAGTATTTATTGCGCCGAGTGATGGCGTAGCATGCTCTGAGCATGAAGCAGGTTATCGGAACAATGAAATTCGGCTACTGTGCAGTCGTTACTTTCCAACTGTTCTACATTACTTATTGTCTACGCATGCCGTATAGTCGAAATGAGGGAGAAGGCAACGTAGTTTAGAGGCTTGAAGCGATGAATAAATTGTTGAACCAGAAATGTTGCGGCAGCCGACGTCTCGACGAGTGGACTTATATTTCTTGCTGCCCTGACAATGTACACTTCATTTGTCGAAACGTTGGCTGGTCCGTTATTTCCTGCTCAGCGCTTTTTTTATGTTGTGTAATGCGGTTCGAGCAAACCGCAACTTCGTAACAGTTGTTGTTGTCAACTGTTGTAGCCACTGTTTATTGCTCAGTGTGCTTTCGAATTTTCAAGATTTATAGCATTCAGGAAGAAAAAAAAAGAAACTAGGAGAGAGCATCACACTGCAACACTGAAGCGTTGTCACTTAAGAGCGGCTCATTAAGCCATATTGCCAATTGAGGGTATTTACCAGATGTTGAAATATCGCGGCCTGCGCACCTTTTGCTGAAAGAAGTTTTCAAATCGGTTCATTGTTGGATTGTTCTTAGGCATGTTAGTGCCAATAGAGCTGTCCTTCCTTCAGGAGGCGAACTTCACTGCTGCGCCCCCCTTTCCATTCAACCCCATTCTCCCGTTCAGTGCGCTTGCGGTGTCCCATTCCTACTGCTCTGCATAAAATCCACTTCACCACTAAGCGAGGCTCCCTTGCGTTCCCTCAAGTCCCGCAGGAAAGACAGCACATCATGGTGACGTAAAAAGCCCTACCTCCATTTTCCCTCTGGTTCTGTTTTGCTTCTCGGCGCAATTGCCGTGACGGCATTACGCGCTCCTCTTTGGATGAGCTACGAAAGTCACGTGCTACGGTCATATAGTTCACGCGCGGTGTGCTGTGTGCGAACACGCGACTCCGAACCGGCCATGGACGTTTTAAAAATGTCACATGGCGTAGGCAAACGTGCGAGTGACCTTTCGCACTCTCTAAGTGGAGCTTAAGCGACTAGAGCGTGCGGCCTCCCGATTTAGGTTTCGATCATTTTCGCGCCACGCAGCCGTTTCATATTTTTCAGACAACATCGTCATCGAGCGATGTATGCGCAGCGTTTGTTTACTACCAATATCCGATCCCGCTGAAAGACTCTTTCAGAACACGAAAGAAAAGTCCATAAAAAACAGGCTCAACAAATCATAGGCTAATTAATGCTTGCTGAACGGGCGGGTAGTAATGGTGGAGGTACAGGGTATCTCCGGGCGAATCGCAACGTTACCGCGTCAGTGCAAGCAACCAAGTGTTAGAAAATGCATTGAAATGTCCCGCCTCCGCTTTCCAAGAGTAAAAGTACTGTAAATTCCGTAATAAACCAATCTGGGAAGCCATTAGAAGAGGTTTTTTTTTTCAAACGTTATGAAAGCAGTCGTTGGCGGAGCCTCCAAGCAAAAACACGCGCATGGGTGTAGGAGCGTTACGGAAAACAAGAGATTGCCAGCGCTACCAAACTTGCACACAACTTCCACGGGAGTTGTTTAAGTACGCCTAAGCATCGGCGCTTATGGGTCCAAGGAGTCAGCCCCACGCGGCCGCGTGGACGCCGACGTATATGGGTGCGCCTGAGGCGCAACCGTACACCGTAAGTGTGGGAAGCGCCAACTGTTGGCGTGCGGTGTGGTATTTACGTGGGGTGTGGCGTGATGTGACACGCCATTTGTCGCGGCGTTTACATTCCTAATGCATACAGGCCTCTTGATACTAATGAACTTCACTTCACTTTTATTTCTTCAAGGACCACATTGGAGGGGTATTACATAAGGGGTGGCAATTAATCAATTAAAATCTGCAGTTACGAATCAGACTCTGAAAAAAAACAAAACAGGTCAGATAATGATGACTGGCATGCATGGGAGAGGCTGTTCCAGTGTTTTGCTGCTCGTAAGAAGAAAGAGACTTGGAAAATGGGTGGTCCTAGGATGTTGTAGTTCGACTTGAAGCGTATGACCAGTGTGATGATATATATGTGAGAAGTCGCGATGTACAGGGCATAATTCAGGGGACAGTAAAAAAATAAATAAAAAGAATGGTTGTGACCGCAATGCAGCCACATTCTTTTTGCGACAATTTTTTTTTAAAATCATCTACTACTATGTAAAATTATGATAACGATTGCATGTGCTATGGCTCACCTGCATCATTTTCGACTTCGCCGTCTCCTAAACGCCCAAACTTCAAGTTGCCCCTACCCAATGTTAGCTTTCCCGTGCATTTTCTATGCGACACTATGTGTTCCTATCGGATAAAATTATCACGCCTATTCGCGTTACGGACACAGTTCTCGCTCCGATTTTCGCGGAGTCACTCGTCTGAGAATGCTTTAGCATTAACAAGAATACGCCAGCGGAGATATAAGCATTTCGTTAAGCTTACATTGGTTGAGAAACCATGCAGAACGCTCTCAAAAGTCAGCGTGGAAAGAAGATATGACAGTAAAGTTGCCACAGCAAGCAAACGATACCGTGCAGTCGAAGGGTATAGGCCCCCAGAGCTTGCGGTACCACGTAGACGTATCATACAGTTTACACAAAAAGAAAACAGCGCAGTACCGTTGCCGCAATAAGAAAGGACATCCCAAAAGGAACGCAGAAATAATGCGCATGAGCAACGCCGCAGGAATAGAGTTACATAAGGGGTTCGAAATAATACTTACACACTGTACCTGTCGATATCTCAGTAGAGCAGAGTAGGTCCTAGAAACTCTGACACACAACCACGCTAGAGGATTGGCCAAGAACCGGATAGTTTTTAAAATATAATTCTTAACGTAAAGCTTAAATTTTTTTTTAGTTTAAGACGTAAGAAGATAAAATGAAAAAAAATTATAGAATAATAATAATATATGGGGTTTAACGTCCCAAAACCACCATATGATTATGAGAGACGCCGTAGTGGAGGGCTCCGGAAATTTCGACCACCTGGGGTTCTTTAACGTGCACCTAAATCTAAGTACACGGGCCTCAAACATTTTCGCCTCCATCGAAAATGCAGCCGCCGCGGCCGGGATTCGATCCCGCGACCTTCGGGTCAGCAGTCGAGCGCCATAACCACTAGACCACCGTGGCGGGGCGAAATTTATAGAATAATAGAATATAATATAAGCAATGAAGCGAAGAATTTGAATTAAAAAAATAAAGAAATTTGGAAAAGTAGAAAAACAAGAGTAAAGAATAATTTTATAGCCTACATCTCTGTGAACCTTTAAGAAACTCCTGCAGCGCATCGGCAATGTTCCCGTTACTATCCCAGAGACAAAGCCCCAATATAAAGTACGTTTGGTGCACTTAAATCTATTCTAAGGAGTCGGAAGACGGTACCTTAAGTCAATTTGTGCACGTCAGAGTATCTATTACAGTGCATCAGACAATGTCCTGTCGTCTCCTGCACTCCACAAAAAGAACAATTAGGGGAAGCTGCCTGACCAGCTCTATGTAAATTACAATTTAGGCATGAAGTCTGACAACGTAGTCTAGTGATTGCGACTTCAATTGCTCGTGTTTGACATATTTTAGTATTGCACTAATGATTCAAATGCTGAAATTGTAATGTGTTCGTTATTGATGGTGCAGAAAATTCATCTAACAACAGCTTCCTCCTTAATCTCGCACCTATATTGAAGTTGGATGCCGGTAATACCTGAATAACCGGGCCATTCAAAGGTGTTTTTGCTAGCGCATCCGCCCTTTCATTCATAAATAGCCCTTTATGTCGTGGAACCCAAACCAACTTGATCAAATTTATATGGGGTGGGACTTATGATTTGAAAGCACTCAGAACGTGCGATTCCTCATTTGCAGTGAGGGAGGAACATACCGATCGAGAATCCGTCAAAATTACTGCTGAACCTATTTATGCGGTTAATTTACGGAGAGCTAGAATGATCGCTAAAAATTCTGCTACGAAGACGGGCACAAAATCTGGAAGGCGAAGAGAAAATTGCTAATCTACAGTGGAGAAAAATCCCAATTCCACATTTTTCTTTGCTCTGTGAAGCATCAGTCGCTATGACTACGTTTATTGGCGTATGCACCAGGTAATCACTTAGTATAGCGCTTAATCAGCGGGACAATATTAGTTTTGCATTTTTTGGAAAAATATCGTGAAACAGTATTTTAATAGTTGTTTTCTTACTGATAAAAGGCATGTCCTTAATTTGAAAGTTAAAAATGTCAAGAAGGCTCTGTATAACCAGAATTTGAGGCGTATGAAATCTCGGCCAATATACTCCACAAAAGAAATCAGGACTGGCAATAAAAATTGTTTCTGAACGTCTTACGGGGGATTCATACAGCGCTAGAAATGACTGAGCTGCTAACAACTTAGAACGGGTAGCAAGTGAGGGGAGCCTAGCTTCCAGATACAAGACCTTGAGTGCCACAAATTTATTAAGACGGAAACATAACCTCAAGGCTTGTCTGTCGAGGACTACAAGATGATGAAGCTTATAAGCAGGAGCCCCAGCGTATAATATGCACCCGAATTCAAGAATTGCCTGAACATAGATGCTGTATATTGATAAAAGCGTTTTGTTGCGCACATAACCTAATATTGCTGATCTTCCTTAACAATCCATCCGCCCGAACACCCCTTGCTGCGATGTATTCAATGGGAGCCTTCTGAAACATAGATTGGGCGTATAGCACGCCCAGATATTTTGCATTGTCTACTTTTGGAATATTCTCGACATGATATGAAAGCGACATGTAAACAGATTATTTCAATGGAAATGTTATTACAGAAGATTTGCTGACATTTAAATACAGATGTATACCATCAAGCCAAATTGCAAGATTGATAAGTATGATTGCAATGTTTCGAATAGCTTGTGAATATTATCTGCTGATGAAAAAAATGCAATGTCATCAGCATACACATATATGTGCACGTCCTCTTGTTGTGGAATAGAACTCATGAGAACATTAAATAATACCGGGGAAACGGACTGCCCCGTGCGGAACACATCTTGATTTCAAGTACGTAGAAGACGATATGCCGCTTTGGAAGCAATAAAATGTTCTATTTCGCAAAGATTCCGCAATCCATGGTTGAATATATTTTGGGAAGTTCTGGTTATGAAGCTGATTCGTTAAAACGATGTCCTCAGCACTATCATGTGCTTTTGCGATGTCGAGAGTGACTAACGCCGCACATTTTATTTGACGCCTAGCTAACTGAATACGACTTTCAAGATCTATATGCGCCTGCCATATAGATCATTCTGATCTAAACCCGATTTGAGATGGATATAAGATTTATATCTCATAATGAAGTTTATTATACAAATATTTAAAACTCTGTCGATTAATTTTACAAAATTTGAAGTTAGCGCAATGGGCCTAATGTGGTCCAATACGTACCTCTTACCCGGAACTTTAAGTAACGGTATTACCTTAGCTATTTTCCAAACTGATGGGAACCACATCATTTCTACTGAGTAACTGATCACGTCTAATAAATACTGTTGTGATTCATTATTTTCAGCATGGCCGACGTGACTCTGTCGGGGCCCGGAGCCGCTGATGGAGGACAACCTAAAACATGTGATAATTCAGCCCCGGAAATTTCTCTGAAGTCGTCATTACCTAATGCAAGCAAGAGAGGTGGTGACAGTTGCGAAGAAAAGCACTGATCCAATCCCCTACCAATTGCTTCCAACGCATCTTTTATTTCTTCTGAAGACAAAATGATAGATTCGGTATTCATAGATCGCGGAATCATTTTATTTTTACGTAGAAATCTATATATTGCGCTTTTATTGTTCCATTTCGAAAGATAATCAAATGTCTGAATGTCGTAATCTTCTTTCGCCTTCGAAACTGTTCGTTTAAAAGCACCAGCGCTGAACTGGTAACCCTTCCAATTTTGAGGGCATTGATTGTACCACAGCATTTTCCAGGCTGCCTTCCTGCGCCTATAATCCCTCGAAAAATCATCATTCCACGAAGGAGAATTAGAGTTCTGCTTAAACTGAGAATACCACAAATTCAGATTTCTCGCGAGAACTCTTTAAACAGAACATATGCTCAAAGGTTTCGACTTCGTGCTCGTATCTGATAGCGAAGCCAATGAAGAACGCAATGAATATTTAAATTTAGTATAATTTATATACGTACATGCATTAAAAACTGATGGGGCGGCTACTGGACATAATATTTCGTAAGTAATCGGCAAGTGGTCGCTATGTAGCAAAATCAACCACTGACCAAGCCGAAATATTAAGGCTGGAACTTGCAAAAGTCAAATCCAACGATGAAAAAGTACGACCTCTCACATAGGTTGGGCTTCCTGAATTTAATCATGTAAAATGATTATCTTGAGACCAATCCCACAAGCGGCTGCCGCACGCATCAGTTTTTACACCCCAAGCAACATGACGGGCATTGGAGTCCCCTGCTAATAAAATATGTCTGCCACACGTCGCAATTATAGTATCCAATGGCCGCGTGTCATGTACACCTGAAGGAAAGTACGAATTTGCTAGCGAAAAAGCCTGACCAGCCGGAAGAGTTATGTTTCTAACCAATATATCATATTCTGGGGAGAGCAGCGCAAACGTCAGTTTTGCTTTATGGAAAATTCTGTTTGATTGCAGTGTGATTATTCCACCACCTCTCGAAGGGCGGTCTAACTTAACGAACGATAATTGCTAAGGTTAAAATTTCCATCTGGAGCAAGCAAATATTCTTGTAATAAAATTAAATCAGGATTTAAATGTGAACAAAGACAATGTAAATCAGTAATAACAGCAAATATACAGCGGCAATTCTACAGCAAAACTCTCAGGGACGCTATTTTGGTGAGGTAATTGTTGCGGAGACAATTTGTCCGAAATACTCTACTTTAGAATTTTACTGGGTTGTGCCTTTTTTAGTTTAGACTGAGGGGAAGTAGAAGCAGCACGGTCCCACGGGGAACAGCTGCGTTTCTGAGCCCGGGAATCAAACTCGACATCTGTGGAGACCCGTTTCGGTGTAGCACATATTCTTGACCATCAGTCGACATATACTGTGAGGAGTCTCTGATGTTATCAGTAGTGTTTACCTTATCGTTGCATGCTGTATTACCGTATTTACTCGAATCTAGGCCGGACCCGATTCTAAGCCTACCCCGAAATTCGCAAGGCCAGAAAAAAAAACTAAATATTGCACTCGAATCTAAGCCTACCAACACCACCCCCCCTCCCTTTCGCACATCGTTTTTTCGAAAAAGATCGTTCATCCCTCCGTCATAGGAATCGGAATAACACGAAAATAAAGCGTGCCCGTACAGAAGTAACTGAATGTTTACTGTACATTGATATAAGAGAGTTTGCACAATGTCTATTGATATCTGGCAGCTATAGCGCCGTTTAACGTGGATGCGCCCACTTTGATGACTGGTGGTACATCTCCATGCCGACGACTAACGTCCATGTTAAATAATTAAACAAACCCTTGTGGTAGATGAAGTAGTTAACGGTGAAAGCGTAATCAGATAACGAGGTGTGATAGCCAGCAGAGCGTAGCATATTGGACGCAGAACTTGGTCACCATCCCGCGGCATGTTAAAATGTGATTGAACACCACGGCCGGTCTAGAGGGAAACGCAAAGCGCGTCGTGCCGCCCCGGTAGCCCGGCCGCGATTTTTCTCGGGGTGGGCGCGTGAGCGGGAAACGCGGTGTTACAGCCAGGTGAGGCAGGCGCGCGTCGCAGAGCTATTTTTGGTTGGGATTAGCGCGATCCTGTGAGCGAGGCCGACGCTTTTACGACGCTTGGCCTAAGATCGCCACCTCGCGGTGTGTTAAGGCATTGACAAAATTGAACTTCTATTTAAAACGCGCCGAATGGGACGGACGTGTAACGCGTTGCAGGTGCTAATCGTGGAGGCCACAGTAATGACGAATTACTTTATTTACCGCTCCCAGAGGGCAACACCACCCCACTCACCGGGGAAGTGGTAGATATAAAAGGTGCGTTCGTAAAGCCTCTAGAGTCTGTGACCGTGGCGCAGTCATTCTTTCGCCGGCTCTCATACGCGTCGGACGCAGGAATCATGGGCTCCCGAGGAGCAGCGAAGGCGGTCGTTGGGGGCCGCGGAAACAGGATCACAGATGAAAGTGACAAGGATTTTGAGATCATCTTGCCGAATTTGCCAACAGGACGTGTTGTTTTAAACACTGTGTTTTTGCACGGAGATGTTCGAGCTCGGCCTTTCAAGGTCGAAGATTTTCGGGACGCTCTCGACAAGGAAAGGATGCTTCCTGATGTTTTGGCCCTCGGCGCCTACCAGATCAACCACGTGTGGGCCGTCACTTTAAATAGCCCGGAGGCGACGAGGAGGTTGATTCACCTGAAAGAACTCCAGGTCAAGGGTCGACGCTGCCTTGTTATCGACCCTCAGGAGCAGCAGGTGAGGCTACGGCTTCACTGGCTGTTACATGGTGTCGCCGACGACGACGTACGCACGGCGTTGGCGGCGTTTGGGAAAGTTACAGAAGTGACTCGGGAGCGCTGGCGTGTGGAAGGAGTAAGTGAAAAGAACTCTACTACCCGCACTGTTTTCATTAAGCTCAAAAGCGGTATGAAAGTGGAGGACTTGCCACATCAAATCCGAGTTGCCGGTGAACTAGCCTTAGTGGTCGCCCCCGGTCGGCCTATGCAATGCCTGCGCTGCAGCGGAACGGGACATGTACGCCGCGAGTGTAAGGTTCCACGTTACTCACGCTGCCGGCGTTTCGGGCACGTGGATGCAGAGTGCGTCCGTTCGTACGCCTCAGTGACCGGATCAGCGGAGGCCGAGGATGCAACGGAACACATTATGGATGTAACTGAGGCAGAGGACGCGGCCAAAGGCTGCGGAGATCAGATCGCAGCAGGTTTGAATGGCGAAGCTACAACATCAGCAAGTGAGCCTACACCAGCACCTGTTGACAAACGACTAGACCCTTCAGCAGTACCGGCGGCGGCAGCAGACAATGTAGCGAAAGGCGCAAGCTGTGAAGACAACGGAGCGTCTGCACCTGTGCAGAAGCAGGACCAGGAAGCCAAAGGCGTCTCTTGGAATGCCGGTTCGGACATGGAGTCGGACGGAGGCTCGCGCAACGCCAGCGGCGTCTCTGGGACTAGTGGTGCTGGCCCAGCAGTTAAAAGACCATTGGAAGAACCAGCAGTAACGGGAGACACGGATGCCACAAGCAGCGTGGAGGGACCACCGGCAAAGACGCCGGCTAGCAGACGCACCAGCATTAGAGCAAGAGCTGGTGGCATCACAGACAAGAAAGTTGTGAACAAACCGTTTTCACTGTGCAGTGAGACCGGTCGGCCGGGCGGTCCCGGAGGCGTCTAGCGTTGCGCTAGACGTGCAAGGTAAGCGCCATGCTCCGGGCCTACCTCCTCCACAGTTAAAATGGCTTCTGTAGCATCTTTTAGTTTCGCGACTCTTAACGTTAGAGGCTTTGCTTCTAGGAAGAAGCAAAGCCAAGTGTATCGAATGTTGTTGGAAGAAAATCTGGACGTACTTGCAGTGCAGGAGACGAAAGTTGAAGGAGAGGAGGAGACTGGGAGCATGGTGCTGAAGTTTACGTCACGGTATTTTGCGATTGTGAGCCATGCCATAGGTAGATCCGGGGGATGTGTTGTTTTTGTTAGAAAACTTCCAGGACTAGTTGTGCAAAATGTCTTTTCATGTTCTTCAGGTCGATTGGCATGGTGTGACATTGATTATTGTGACAGTGAATGGCGCGTTATGTGCGTTTATGCTCCAACTATAGTCCAGGAAAGAGCGAGTTTTTTCTCGAATTTACGACAGCATATGTGCAATGGTAGGAAACTCTTATTGGTGGGGGATTTTAATTGTGTGTTGAACGAAAGTGATAGATCAAGCAGCCGCAAAGTTAGAGACACAAGCAGTGAAGTCCTGGCACAAGCGATTATTGAGTATGATTTAGTGGATGTAGCAGAGTGCCTGGAGAGCTCTCGAGACGTGAAGTATACTCACTTTCAGGGCTCAAGTAACGCCCGATTGGACCGAATTTACCTAACAGCTGATGCGATAGTACAGTGTAGCAGTTATAACGTTGTGCCTGTTTCTTTTTCTGATCACTGCCTTGTTAAATGCCATGTAGGACCAAAGAGAGAAAGGAATAGCTTTTCTTGGGATCAGTGGAAAATGAACTCCATTCTCTTAGATGATGAAACATTTAACGCATCAGTGATAAAAGAAATCAACAGTATCGAAGTGGATCATACGAAAAAAGTAGGAGAAGAGTGGGAGCTTTTAAAGCAACGAATCAAAATGAAAGCAATAGAGAGATCTAGTGTTTTATCTTTTGAAGCTAAAAAGAAGGAGAAAGAGCTCAGACGGACGCTGGAGAAGCTGACAGCGCTTGAATGTGAAAAACCTGGGGTATATGCCGACGATTTGCGTAGTATCAAACAGAAAATAGAAGTGTATGAGGAGGAACGCTACCGCGGAGCGTTGGTGAGAGCCAGAGCAAAAGCGATGACTTTAGATGAGCGCCCATCTAAGCGTGCACTTGGCTTGGAGAAAAGTCATGCTAGGCGGAACCATATTGATGTCATTGAAGTCAACGGTGTCGAGTTTACGGAGAATGACAGCATAGGACAGGCTTTCTGTAAACACTACGAGGCGCTCTTCACTGCCAAACCCGTTGATGCAGAAGTATTTAAACAGGCGTTTCTTATAAGAATGCCACAGTTGTCTAGTGACGCCAAAGCAGCATTGGAGCTACCGATATCACAAACGGAAGTAGAAAGGGCTATAGATAAGATGAATCCTGGTAAATCACCCGGGCCTGATGGCCTCAGTGCTTCGTTTTACAAGGAGTTTAAAAATGAATTATCCCAAGTTCTTACAAATGTCTTTAATGAGGCATATGAACTCGACAGCCTACCTCGGTCCTTTAGTGAGGCACATACAGTTTTGATACCTAAGACGGAACAGTCAGAGAAGTTAAAATTAGTCTCTTCGTATAGACCTATATCCCTAACTAATTGTGATTACAAAATTTTAATGAAAGTACTAGCACGGCGACTTCAGGGAGTAATCAAAAAATTGGTAGGGCCTCACCAAACATGCGGGATTTTGGGGCGCACAATTGTTACTAATATACACAAGATGCGATGCGTGCTCGAGTGCTGCGACGCCGATCAAGGTGGTGTAGCGATTCTACAGATTGATCTCGAGAAAGCTTTTGATTGTGTTTCACACGTTCTGCTGCTTGCCATCCTCGACCATGTCAATGTTGGATCAATAATCAGAGATGGAGTAGCTATGGCATACCGGAATTGCACGACACGTCTGGTAGTCAACAAGTCACTGAGCGCTCCCATTGACATAAGGCGTTCTGTTCGTCAAGGCTGCCCGCTCAGTCCTCTATTGTTCAGTCTATATATAGAATCTTTGTGCTTCGCGATAAGTGAAAACAGCAGCATTCACGGCTTTAGATTACAAGCATCGGAAGTTAAAATTCTCGCGTATGCAGACGATGTGGCAATTTGTTGTACTGATCAAGAAAGTGTTAGCGCTACCATCAAAGTAGTTAAAAGCTTCGGCAATGCAACTGGCAGTTTTGTGAACTGGGGAAAGTGCCTGGGCTTCTGGCATGGAAAGTGGCCGTCAAGACCAGACTATTTTGCCAATGTTAAGTGGGTGACCACACCCGTTAAGTACCTTGGTATCCCACTGGAATATTATAAAGATAATGAGAACTACTGGCAAGAACAAGCGAGAGAAATTCAGCTGAAAGCCAACAGATGGAACGGTAATCACCTGTCAATGTTTTCGAGAGCGACTGTTTGCAATCTGTTCTTTGCCGCAAAACTTTGGTATGTTATGCAAGTATTGCATTGTTCAAGGGCAAACATACAGAAGCTCCATCGCATATTCGCAGTTTTCGTTTGGGCGTCGAATTGGGAGAGATGCAGTCGAACTAATCTTTTTAGACGAGTGAAACAGGGAGGGTTGGGATTACCACATCTTTTCATACGCCAAGTAGTAAACAGGTTCCTTTTCTTCCGCAACACAAATGATCCTTTCCTTCGTACGGTGTGCCAACTGAGACTGATGCGGGCTTTACCTGGATATGTGGTTGGTACGAATCGCATGACAGGCGCTGTCTGCGGGTATCTTAAGGAGGTTATTCTAAGTGTACGCTTTTTATCTGTTAGATTTTCTAATGAGTATCTGTTTTCAGTGACACGTAAAAAGCTCTACAAAGATGTATGTGATGCTGTTCTACCTGTACCTCTATACCGAGCCATATACATTGGAGGCCAAGGGCAAGATGTGCTTAAGAGGGTGAAGAGAATGCAAGTGGCTCCTGCCGCGAAGTCTTTCTTTTTTAAGCTTCATACAGGTACATTATCTGTCAAGGTATTTCAAGAAGACCGTGGTCTTTTCTTACCTTGGGGGCCAGATTGCCTCATCTGTAAAAAACCGGAAACTATTGACCACGTTTTCTTACATTGCTGGGAAGGAGTTTATTTTTGGGATGTGCTTCAAAGGACGATAAAGAAGGATTTGCCGTTAGATCCACATGGTATAAGATTTCTGCCAGTAAATGATGAAGAGGGTCTCCCTTTTGACTTGATTATGCTAATTGGCCTTCACTGTTTATGGCGGGCTCGCATGGCGGGGTTTTATTGCGATCCTGACGCACGGCCCGCACGGATGTATTTTCGTGAGTGCATGACTAAGTTTGTGGAACTCCAGAAAGCTCAGGAGTTTGTACCTGAGTGGTTGTCGAGGGTAGAACCCTTGACAGCGCTCAAGGAATTTTAAATTTGTGTCTGTCCAGTAGGACCGACACAACTTTTGTCTTTTCTTTCATGTCCTTATTGTTTGATGTACGTGTCTAATAACAGGCAATAAAGCAAAAAAAAAAAAAAGACCGTGGCGCAGTGGATAGCGTGCCCGGCATCTGTTGTTGCGCACCGAGCGGTCGTGGATTCGATGCCTGTTGACGGAGCCTTTTTTTTTACCATATGATCGTGTAAATGTTTTCGACGTCGCTTCCGTGACGGAAATACGTCACTGAAGTCATAGTGGACCCCGGCATAAAACATTTTCGTGTTAAAAACATCGGCTTAGATTCGAAGAAATACGGTAGCTTCACTGTCAGATGACAGTTTGTTGGACTCGGGAGTAGCCGTTGAAGTTGGAATTACAAGCTTAGCAATTTGATTGCTGACAACTTGAGCAATGCATTCGCAAATGCTAACCACTAATTGGTCCATCACTGTAGCCATAGCTTTTCCTACTGCTACCTCAACTACCTGCGCGACATTCGTCTCCGAAAACGTTCGACGTGCTGTAACGCAAGCATAACCATGCGCTCTCTCCTTTACAGTTGCCATGGCTTCCCTCCTAGAGCATCTCCCTTTGTCTACAATCTCCAGCACCCGCATTTCTTGCTGTCAAATTAGGCACTCTGTATAGTCAGAAGCGTGTTGTCCACCACATATGCAACACATGTCACCTTGAGCCGTGAATTCTCTGAGTGACCTTCTTCACATCTGCGACAGCGCACATCTGACTTGCATCTACCAGCGCTATGCCCAAATCTCCAGCAATTCCGCCATTGCAGTGGGCACGACGCTAGCTGATCCGCTCTTAAAACTAAAGGTCATGCTCTAATTTCAGATGGAGATGATGTACCAGCAAATGTCGCAATCACTGACAAGTGGACTTGTCTTCTTCAAGGCTGGAGTTCCAGCCTTGAAGAAGACAAGTCCACTTGTCTGACTCCGTGGGGACTCGCTTATTGTCTACAACTCGATCGCACCGGTACACAGCCACGACACCTGCCACAGAAAGCTTCTCTAGAGTCTCCTCAGGGCTTAGCTGCGCCACGGCAGCTAAAAAAGTTTCGCGTCTACTCCGCGTACGATGCCTTTAGTGGAAGCCAGATGTGGTGGTATATGCGCACTCATCGGCATCGATGCAAATGATGGACACTTTAGGAGATCCTTCACACATGCCTGGTCTGGCGATGTGCATACGATTCCACCGCGACCAAGCTGCTTCACATCGGTAATGCTCTGGTAGTTTGGGGTCACTGAATAGAGATGTTCTTGTACCGCCGTAGGGTTATTCAGCTTAATGAGGTGCCGACCGAAGGGCACCAGAGCGACAGGAACGCTGCTCACACCACTGTCGAGAAACAGTTGAAGCGGCAAATCATCACTGTGCAGATTTGCCGTCTACAGGGAACGATCCTGACGAGGAGAATTCCTGGACATCAGTGTGGACTCAAGTAGACAAAATCAAGAGAATGAAACTGATCCCGCATATACTGAAGAAAAACACCACAGATTCTGGCAAAAGAATAAAAACTATCCGGTACTCAACCACACAACCAGCACCGTGCATTGAAAGTCGATCGCGGTAGAACCAAGCGCTCGTCCTTGCCAGGGCGTGGCACCGAGCCTCGTCAGGGCGCAGGAAGGAAGAAACTGACTGAAACTCCCTACCGGGAGTTTGAGTCACTTTTATTCCTTCCTATTTTGTTTGCCACAAAATCAGGCGTTACTGCGACATATCTTGATAGGCCCCTAATAGCGCTAGGCGCTGCAAACTAACAAGCGTAGCGCGAAGGTCGGTCACTGGCATTTGTGCAGTTATACAACCGACCAGTCGGAGCAGTTATGCCAACAAAGTATCACACACCTGCCCCACGCCAAGACGGTAAAGCTTTAAAAAACTTGTAGGAGGCTCAAGTTTCGCCTTCAAGAGCAGACCAGGATAGCGTAATCGGGCACCGTTTGCATCGAAATCTTATTCAATAGCCGGGCGTCGCTACACGGTAGACACCTCAAGCGTGTCGCGAGAAAAATGAATTTTCCGCCTGTTGAAACTGTCAAAGAATGCTTACAGCGAGTACATTTGCGAAGTGGCCGCTACGCCATAATTCATCAATTTGCGAATTAGCGAAATACTAACTACTGTGTAGCTAAGGCATTACGTGCGTTTAATCATGTGCACACTTTGCCGATGCTGTTGCTGATAATGATTACGTACGCCTGAGCCCTTTGTAATGGGTGGGCCTTTAAACCACCCACTCATTGATCTTTTAAGGTCGTCTATTTTCTTCTTTTTTTAAAAAACAGTTTTTTTTTTTGCAAAACCGGTTGAATCACTTGCTTGGCTTTGTGGTAGGACACCACCTTGTCACGAGGAATGGGTGGCTTCGTGCTTCGGCTCGGAGCCACGACTTTTATTATTTGCATTTTGCGCAATTTTTCGCTCTCGGACAGCGATAGTTTTCGCTCATAACCATGGACGCCGACGCCGACAGCGGTATTTGAACGAGGTATTTAAAGGTATCACGTTAACAAACTCCGTTACCCGACTCGACCCTCACCATTCCCTATGATAACATGATAAGCGCGATCATAAATGCTTTTGTGATAACAGAGAAATATAAACTGCACATGCCGCGCATTTGTCTTTTCATATAGTTCGCACCGACAAGCAGTTTTAAGACGTTATTCAGTTCATGCGTTATAACAGGGACAAAAAAAAACGATACAACGTACACTAACTCACACTTCGGTGGCACCAGTAATAGCAAATTATCTCATCTTCAAATACGAACGTGATAGGAGAGCCGACAGATGCAAAAGAAGATTTCCACATGATATATATTGACGGCGCACCCACAAATAAATCAGATGCCGTAAAGAGAGACAACAAGCACACTGCTTTAGGGAGTATTCCAAAGTGAATTCGTTTCTTCACGAAACTTTCTCAACCGACTTCTTCGAAAAGTTCGCCCATTTCACCAACGTCGGGGCCCGTCTCTTATCTAACTCCTGAAGCGGCATGGGCGTCTCGTTCTCCCCGCTCCATTCTTCGTCGGTAACGTCCTCAGCGTCGGCGGTGGGCGAGGCCTCTGCACTCGTCACGGAGAACTCGACCACGCGCGCATCGAGCATCGCTTTGGTGACTTCTCCGCTGACGTTCGCCGTGGACGAGGTGGTCAGTTCTACGGCGGGCGTCACTTCTTCCCAACCGGCCGAAGCGCGGCTTGTGTAGAAGGCAGCGGCCGACACCAGCACGGCGAGGCTGCATAGCGCGCACAGGGCGAACGAGGCCAATGCAGCCTGGTTGCTGCGGTCGGCGGGATCGAAGCGGAGTTCTTCAGTCTGGGACGGAGGTGGTGCAGCACCGCCTACGCCGCCACCGGCACTCTCGCCGTCGGCTTCCACAGCTGTATTAGCACCAGCTGTTCCCGTCATGCCGTGGTGGCGCAGGCTGCCCTTCAAAGGTCGCTTTGGAGCTGCTGGGGGCGCGGCCATGTTCTTGTTCTTGTTGAATTCTTCGTCTTCGCCTTCTAGCCTGAAAATTGCGGGGGGAAAATAGCACATGTGCCCTTTCTACCGGGAGTAGAATGGAATGGAATGGAAAAAAACTTTATTCTAGCCCGTCGAGACGGGCGAAAATTTGCCTCGAACACCACTCGTAACACTGCCAACAGTTACCTTCTGAACAGAGGACTATCATCATCATGTACGGCCTTTTACCTTCAAACTTAAAGAAGAAACAACAAGAAAAATCAGCAATCAACAAGAAAAATCAGCAGCAGTGTACGAATACAACCGATGAGCGACGCTCCTTAGCAATGGGACCGCAAACGACTATGCGCCTGATCTCGCTGCTGGCTTTCATGAAGGCGGTAGGGTGGGAGCGGGTGGGGTCTGCTGCGCTCGGTGGCGGGAATGACTGAACGAGTGAGTGTGCTGCGCGCGCCGCGCAGGGAGAGGGGTGCGAGCGCCGATGCGGCGGGGACCTACGAACGGCGGCGGCGATCGGCGCGCGCAGCGTGTCATTGTCTATTTGCGCCGGCGCCGGGTGGAGAGACCGCCTGGTACTACCTTCAACAAAGAGTCCATAGTGCGCTAGAATTAGGGTTGTCATTTCACAATTTACGATAAAGGTGGTGAAAGTGAACATGACCTTTAGAACCAGTTGTGCACAGAGCTTCTTTCTTTTAACCTCGAATTTCTGGTGCGCTAGAACCGAACCGCTCAAGGCCTAAACATTTCCTCCTAAACCACCAGCCATTGTAACCTAAAAGCGCTGCTTAAGAGAAGGGAGCTTCGACGGCGCGGAGGAGTGCGGGCCTAAGGAGCTTCGCTCCTAAAGAACGACCGCGGCACCCAGACTATGGTGTTCTATAAGGGGGTAGGGGGGTCAGGGAGAGCCCGCAGGTGCGACAACTCATGTCGACGCCGCGAGATTGCGCCACATGAGTGTGGGCTGTAGGGAACGCGAAAGGCGGAGCATTCGCAAAGCCGAGACAGCCGTGTGCACTTGGTGTTGCACCAAAAAAAGAAAGCGTGCAGCTCCGTAGCATGTTTTCTGAAAACTTCCTCTGAATTAAAGCAGGCGCAGAGAAAGGTGGAAAGGTGGTTGATCTTCAAGCTTGCCTGAAAATAAAGCCGACCGAGCGAGTGCAGACGAACGGCCGCACGACGATGCTGCTCATTCATTAGCTCAATGCTCGCGAACACCTAGAAGAGGTAAAAATGTGAATTGGTAAATTTGTTCATTCATTTGCCATGAACAATTTTTATGCACATCAGGACGCAATCGCATTCGCAAATCCGCCAAGGAACTGCGGCGCGTGTGCTAACTCATTCCGAGCAAAGTGCCAATATTGAGAGGTTTGATTTCATTAACTGCGATTTCGTTTACGAAAGTATATCCACCAAAAGCTAGGGAGTTAATTATTGCTATGACGATGCCACTATCACGCGTTTGTACTGGTCGCCAGAGGTAGCAAAATAAAAGCGAATTCGTGGTGGCGACAAAGAACTCTTCGTAGGGTTTATTACCTCGTTTCGCAAACATTTCGGTGGCGGCGTCTGTGTCGTTTGTTGTGAACAAAAACTCGGCTTTGCCCGTGAACTAAAACTTGAGATAGATGAAAGTAAATAAATAATAAAAATATTCGGTTTGAGTGAGAATCAGAATAGGCCTTCTGCGTGGCAAGCAGGTGTGCTACCACGGAGCCATTTCAGTGCTTTAAATGCCTTCGTAATCAAACGCTCTAAGAGTGTCATGTAGTGGAAATATTAAGGAATTTCCTTAATGCATGCATTATTACTTGGCTGAAGCGTAGAATCACACCGGGCGTCAAAACACATGAATTGCGCAATGATTGTGTGGTTTAAAGCTGTCCATCTGTACAAGGTATGTGCGCTTGGCACCTTACGGACACGTAGTGGGCACTTCGCAACTATGCTTGCAGTAGGCATTCTACGACAGTTTGAAACGACCACTGTTACGCGCACAAGCGTTTCTTTCCTCGCGACCCGGTGGAAGGCTATGCGCACGGGGATCTATAAAAATTGTTGGGGTTTTACGTCCCAAAACCATGGTATCGCCACGCCCGCTTCATGTTTTATTTTGCTGTATTCGGTTTTCGCCCACAAAGACTGTCAGCAACGCTCAGCGCAAACTGCACCTCATTGTTCGAGAAGCTTTGCGGTTATTGTAGATAGTTTTGTTAAGAATGCGCGCAGGCCGCGAACAGCCTAGATTATTCCAGAGCTTGCGCGACCACCAGCGATAAGACTGGAATATTCGACGTCACATGTATAAATGCCGACGCACTTCACCATTTGTCAGTTGATCGACGGTCGACGCTCTGTTCGCCGCTATCAGTGTATTGCTGTAGTTTGACTTTCAGTTTCCCGGCCACAAGTTCGGCCAAATAAAGTTTCATCTCGGACGTGCCGACTGCTGTCTTCGTCGACGTCACGACCACGTGACAGTATGGATATGAGTGACGCCGTAGTGGACGGCTCCAGAAATTATGACCGCCTGGTGTCCTTTAACATGCACCTGAATCTAAGTGCACGAGCCCAAAGCACTTCGGCTCCATCGAAATGCGGCCGCCGCAGCCGGCCTGCCATGCCGCGACCTTCGAGCCAGCATTCGAGCACCATAACCACCGGACCACCGAATAAGCTATCACGTTCGATTCTTCAAGGCCAAGCACAAGCGTCCCCAAAATTTTTGGCAAAAAAGATGGGCAGCCACTCCATTCTCAATGATCATGGCTGCCATGAGAGCGGCGCTATCAGCAACGGCTTATCCTCGCGTGCAATTGCTTTTGATGCCGTTCCTGTCGCGATTGGTTGAGCTCTTTTACATAGAAGTGCCTGCCTTTTAATGCCAGCAGATTTATTAATTTTGCTGCTCCACCAAACTCTTTCCCGTCCTCGGCCTCGTGTGCATCGTTAAAATGCTGAAAAACGAGAAGTAACAATAGTTTTCATTATATTTTTTTGAAGTATGAATAATCAAACTGCATGCCATTAGGCTGCAGCACATTGAAGATATTTTGGTAATGCACTCGTATAATGCAGAAACGTTAACTGCTTCACATGTTCACAATGTGAGTACTCTTTACCTACACGTCAGAAAGTGAAAAAGGCCATCTCCCTCAGGCAATGTGTTACCCGCAGATTGTCATTTTTCTTTCCAAGCATGTAAACGTTCTTTCCCAGGTGAAAATGTTTCCCATTGCCAGCTGGATTATCAAACCGGAAGTTTTTCCAGGCTGGAAATTTTCAGAGCTGGAAATGTAAAAATGTCCAGCCAGGAAATGTTTGTTGTTTCAAAATCTACCAGGGAATAGAAATAGTTTCATCTGGAAATATTTACATTTCGAGCTGGAAATGGACGCGTTTCATGCAGGAAATGGAAATATTTCTCATTTCAACCTTTCATTTAAAGGTGGAAACTGAAGAATTTGCAGATTTCAACTAGTTGCTATCGCATGCGTCTTAGCTGGTTCCCACAGGACCTATTCGTCCAGTGAACTGCGCACAACCAGGGAGCATGGTGGTGAAACTTAGCAAATATTTATTTGATCGCTTGTGGGGAGCGTTGGAACATATCTCAAGATGCAGAATGTGTTTGTTCGTATCCTTGTACACCACCTAAAAAGAAAAAAATTAGGCAGATTCCACGAACCGTGTGAATCGATGTAACGCGACGCATGCGGCGGGAAGGTGAATGTGGCGTAATTTTTTACATTGAGTGAGACGTTACGAAATGACGCTAAAGATAAGCGCAAATGGTTTGCACGAATATATGTTGAACAGCCGAACATGTGTTATATAGCCAGTTGTTTACAGTTGCGTAACGATGCGAACAGCAACATAGGTGTTGTTGCTGTTGTCCGATGTCCGATGTGCATATGTCCGATGCAACGGACATGCTTATACTTGTCTGTTACGATGGAGAACGTACGCACGTTTTACGAACCCGTCTGCGCGTGTGGACGATATTTTTGACGGTTCTCACGTGGATGGCGGCGAGCGCATGGTCTTTGTTATTCTGAGTGATGTTCGCAACGCAGACTACTCTGTTTAAGCTGCTTGTCTGTGTGTGTTCGCTGTCTGGTGGCCGGGGAATTGTGATGCGGCCTACGCTGAAGTTACGCATGTTCTTAGTTCCGCGTGTTCTTATATGTGCCCACGCCGCCGCATTTGCAATGAAGCCGCTTGCTGTGGACGACACATTGGAATCCTATGATTTCAGTGGGCCCATCGCTGCAGGTTTCACAAAGTGCTAACAAGCCAATTTCTGTGAGCAGAGCGTGTTTTGCGAGTTCGCGCACGTGCGCGTGCACAGACTGTACGTTGTGAGCGGCGAGCGTGAGGTGATTGTTCTTGTTGTGTCACAAACTGAAGGGGGTAGCTCGGTCCAAGACAATGTTTAGAGGCCTGTTTGCTAGCCGGGTCATGTCGTCCACAAACTGTGTCGATAGAGCCGGCGACATGTCGGACGCTTGAAGTCCCCTTTTACAGCGAAAGCTGTTATGAGATCATTTCACCGGCCGTTTTTGGCGCCGTAGTTGTCCGCCGCCGCCGCCGCTGCCGCCGCCGCCGCCGCCGCCGGTGTCCGTAACCACTATCGCTCGAAATAAAAAAAAACGAAATAAGAAAAAATTTCCAGGATGGAACGGGGTTCGAACCTGGGCCCTCTGCGTGGGAGCCCAGTGTTGTACCTCTGAGCCATGCCGGTGCTTGGAACTGCCTAGCAAGAAGACGCTATAGAGGCTTCATATCCAGAAGGAACCACATTAACATATGTAATTTAGTGTGGTAGAAGGGTGAAATAACAACCACGCCCCGCACAACGCGAATTCTGTAACCAGGCGTCACACAATGCGAATTGAGCAACGAGTGGGCTGTTGGATGCTTCCAACCCATTACGAGGGGCACTGAAATAATTCTTCATCGTCATCAGGCACAACACCAACAAAGTGCGCATAATGCCTTACATGTTTTTAGCGGGTACCACGGCTCTCCGTTGAATGACGAAAAATGGTATAGTGGCTGTTTCCTTATGACACACAAATTATGATGAGGTATAGCGTAGTGGGTTCCTCGCAAGTGCACTTGCATTGGTTTCCAAGGAAGCCCATAAGCCCATCATCCATTTCCTCAGGGTCTCGATAAAGTTCTTCCCTCCTCTCTCTGTCTCTCTTTCTCACGTCAACATATGTTATATTCCATGGTGGGAGAGTGAAATAGCGACCGGGCGTCACATAATGTGAATAACGCAACTGGTGAGCCGTTTAAAGCTTCCAATCCATTACATGGGCTGAGCCACAATTCTTCATCGTCATCAGTCGTCACGTAAACAAAGTGCACATAATGCCTTACATATGTGTAGCTGGAACCTCGCTTCTGCGCACAATGATGAATAATGGCGTTGTAGGTGCTTCCCAACTTCACAAATATTGTGATTTGTAGCGTAGTGGATACCTTGCTAGCGTACTTGTATGAGTAGCTCCAAGAGAGTTTACAACGGGCTCTAGAAATGCCGCTCTTCCAGCTTTCGCTGTGACTGTGCTGCGCGTTCCGCGCAGGCCTTGCGTTTTTTCTTTGGTGAGGTACAGACGTCAGACTCTGCCCAGGCGGCGCTGCAAAAAACACCGTCACCAGCGCCCTCCTGGCAGCCCTGGCGCTAACTGGGTAGTACAAAGAGAGCCGTCCGCAAGCGAATGTGCGTAGGCCGCAATAGAACCCTCCTCTTTCGTTTGCGTCGAAGCGCGCTTTCTCGAAAATCAACGACCTAGAAACCTTCTTCCGCAAATCCACGCTTCAAAAAAGTAGGAAGCTCATCAAAGCGAACTGCGGGTACAGTGCAAAAGAAGTTTCCGTTATTTTGGCGCATTGCAAATAGCAAGTACAAGTGAGCATCGTACGACATCGAGTTCGAGGCAAGCCCTCCGAAGTCCCTTCTCTTGGGCCTAAATGCATTAAATTCGGGTATATACGTAATGCCAAAGCGGTGAAGTACATGCGCGAACAATTTACTTAGCTATGTATTTTACGATCGGTGGTACAGAGCTCGCTTTATCAGAGACGAAGGACCGCGGCAATTTTTGCCTTTTAATTGAATTCTCCTTTCATCTCTCCCAAATTGTTTATTGGACTGGTTTATTACGCATCCTCAAATGGTGTTTTGATGGTTGTCTTCGGTTTGTATATACTGCGAAAAGGGATACGTGCCTGTCCACTTTTGCAGAGTACGACCACAGGCGGAACCGTGGCCTCTGACATAGGTATACGGCAATCGCGGTGGCCACGGGCAAAACAAACCTGAAGGTGGTCACGACCAACAATTTGCAATTTACGGGTATGACGCACGTTTTAGCTAGTTAGAACCGGAACTGTGAGCCTTCAAAAAGTCCGTGCGTGATACTGTGTGGTGACGGCCAACTCGTATTATAGGATGTCATAGTGTGCGTATCCCGCATCTTCAGCACTTCAGTCTGACTCTAGCTGCTCACTCCGTGCTACACGGCACGCACCGCGGTCATAGCCTCTGTTGAGCTTAGTAGTCAAGGTTACAACGGTTCTCCGCTGGGCTACGCATAGCAGCAGCTGAGCCACATTATCACACTTTTTCATGCTAACGGCTGTGGAGAACGCGGGTACTTACCTTACCCAACACGCTCGCAACGGCCCGTATCCAGCGCTCTCGCCTTTCTGCTTCGTACGACAACTATGGAAATTGCTAAAACTGAACGTTGTTAGTGCTTTGCGTACGTGGCAATTGACAGCGCAACAATAGCGTCGACTGCGGCGTTTCTTCGCAGCGCGCGGAGCTGTCTCGTCTGCTGTTGTTTTCGCCGTCGTTGTGGCGCGTGATCCAGCAAGAACTTCATGGCTGTTCGGTGGAGCGTCCGATAGCGGAGAGAAATTCGCAGCTCTCTTTCTGAGTGTTAAATGCGCAAACACACGAAATATTAAGCTCAATCGTTCTTCCGCACTCGCTTGTTGCACCTGGTCCCACAGCAAACTGTGCGAGGTAGTCGGTCTTTGTCTACCCAATACTGCTCCGACAGATGGCGTCACGCGTCTTGCGAATCTCCAGAGTCTGATGTCTATAGGCCGTCAAGGCTGGTAGCCCTGGAAAGTGCTACGTAGACCAACTTCAGTGGATGGCGCTTATCGCATCCGACTACTACCTCGGCGTATGTAGCTCTTGTTGACTTATATATAGTTATGGCGTTTGCTTACTCGAGGGAAAAGTGTGCGCTCTTACAAGAGATACTCCCGTATGTCGTGGTTGTGGTGGTTCGCAGTACCACAGGTACTCATTTTATTGAGGGTGTGCGGTAGTGATGTACTTCGTCCTGGCTGGGAATATAATGCCTACCGTGGACGCTGAAAATTCAAGCCACAGTCGCAAGAAGTTACCGTGTTCACCACGCTCGATGTACTACACGGCGCCCATGTTTTCATTAACGAGGCGGCCGTGATCATGTGCGGCTTGCCGAGGCTCAGGAAAATTGAGGCCGGCAGGCTGCCCATGTCGCTTGCGTTCATGTTGGCCACCTTGGCTGTCCGCCTCGTTGTCCGCGCGTATTCCGCCGCGTCGAGGCAACGCGCGTTATAGCGGTCCACGTCCGCATTGCTGTAGTATAGCCGTATGCCGTCAGGGCACTGATCAGCGGCCTCTTCGCGTGTCACAAAGCGGCTCTCAATTAACCTGACGTCAAACCAGGTCGGCACCAGGCCATCGCCCAGCGTCATATGTTATGAACAGAACACTGCGTCATTCTGACGGACCACGTGCATGAGTGGATGGCAGTTGAGCGTCAACTACGGGTGTATGAGTGGATGGCAGTTGAGCGTCAACCACGGGTGTTCGGTCTTGAGCTCCCTGACTTGCCTCGCGTTTGAATGTGTATGTGCGCTGCTAATGTGTTGATTGAGACTGTGAATCACATGTAGCACATACCCGCTTAACATGAACTGTGGTATGCGGGTATGTGCCACACGTGACTGAGGGAAAGGATTTCATGACGTACGCGATAGGCGTCTTGCGTTACTCATGACATGACCAGTGAAATCATGTTCGTCATACACTGATCCCCTACTATGCCAATTTTAGTGTATTACAAGTTACGCAGACGACCAGGAGAGCGCCTAGACGTAGGCGGCTAGATAGATAGATAGATAGATAGATAGATAGATAGATAGATAGATAGATAGATAGATAGATAGATAGATAGATAGATAGATAGATAGATAGATAGATAGATAGATAGATAGATAGAAACGGCCAATGTGTTCGCCTTTAAAGAAATATACATAGTGAGTGAACTCTAAAACCAATAATGACCCATCAAACGCAATTATGTGAAACGTTAGTGATACCAAATCACATGAGCGGTATCACTACAGTGTTCAAAAACACTGCCACGATATACTTTCGTCGTACATCAACTTGCTCAGACAATGTACCGCAAAACATAAGTGCATCTTAGCCAGATCTGATGAGCAGTGGGCTTTATAGTGCACATCATGTGTAACGAGTATTCATACCCACCTTAAACTACTTCGAATAAACGTCAAAAGAATTCACTCCCACATACATAATTACATGCGTCTTTTGCGCAGGGGCAGGCGCACCATTAGGCACAAGCATTACGCTGCACGGGGCATTGCAGAAAAAAGTCTCCCGCATCTTCCCACGGGGGGAACTAGAGTAAATGCGTCGCAGAGTGGCGGGGATATCGCGTGAATGTTACGTAATTGCGTATGGTTTGGGAATGCTTAATTGTTACACGATGCGCACACCAAGTACGACTTGAACGGCTCCAGCGTGCACGAAGTTCCGGGTCCGCAGCTCGCTTCAAACACTTGCGTCCAGCGTCGTATGCTGGTCTCTTCGCAGCCTTGTCTTCTGCGTTGCTTGCTGTTGTTGACGCCGACGACGGTGAGGGTGGGGTAACGTTGCCTTCAACGAGTGGTGGGACGCTGATTGAAGGTACTGTTGCTTCCATCGCATTTACTCGAGTCAAGCAAAGCCTCAAATCAAGCGCAAGTCAAGTAAAGACGCCCTTGACTGAATTCCGAACGCGCGCTCCGCCGCGTATATACACACCGCCCGCGTTCGAGGGAGAGGAGGGAGGGACGGAGAGGAAGGAGGGAGGGAGGAGAGAGGATGAGAGGGAAGGAGAGGAGGGAGGGATGGAGGGAGAGGAGAGGCTTGCTGCCGGCACAAGACGAGCCGAGCATGCGCAGTGGGGGTGTGGACGGCGCCGCCGACGCCGCAGGTGCGACGAAGAAATGCTCCGCATTTAAAAGGCTGCTTACACAAGCCGGCTTGTAGTGAATTTCGCGCATATATAAACATTGCATACAGCGAGGTACCATGACACAATGCTCAGTAATGCCCTCAAAGATTCGGGACAAACGTTCCCTTATACTTTATATATATGAGTGCAACACGTACCTCCAAATGGAAGAATCAGAGTTGAGAAAATCGGTGTCTCTCGATAGGCGCTGATGAATGCAAGACACCGCACACGGTACAGCAGCAAAAACTACGCGAACATGGTGGTAAAAATTCGTAACACATTGCTGAGATAAAACTGATCAAAATAACTGTTTCATGTTACTGTCACGCAGATATTCCTCAAGGAACCTCACTAAACAAGCAAACACTTGTGCAGAATGCACCACGACTAGTTTGCACTTATCCGAACGGTTGTTCGCATAAACTGTCACCATCACGAATAGCCTCTACGCTTCTAGCTCATGCAACGCAATAACTCAGCCGGTGCGCGCTCTATTCGTCCTCTTCTTCATTACCTACGTCCCTCCTCGAACATGTGCGCCCGGCGCGTGCTATCCCGCTGCGCCGATTTCTCCGGCGAGGTGTGCAATAACTCGGATGGGCGAGAGAACGAGTACAGAGAGAGAGAGAGAAAAAAAGAAAAATTCTTGGCGAAAAAATTTCTTGCGGTGGGATTTGAATCCGCGTACCCACGATCCGAAGGCGAACTGGGCGATCCAGTCACGCTAGGAGAGGAAAGCATAGCCTTGTATAGTTTAGCAAGCGGGTGGGAAAGGAAAGTGAGGGTGAGGCGGAGGAGAGAAAGAAAGCATAGCAAAGCATAGAAAGAAAGAGAGAACTACAGAGAAAAATGTAAAAAAGGGAAACAGAATCGAAAAAGGAGAAATATATGGACAGAAAGCCAGAGACAGAAAAAAAGAAAGCGAGACACAGAGAGAGAGAGAGAGAAAGAAAGAAAGAGAAGAAAGACAAAGATAGGTATAAAGAGCGAGAAAGAGAAAGAAGTAGAGACAGAAAAGACAGAAAAAATAGAAGAGAGAAAAGAAAAGACACAGATGAAAGAAATAGGAAAATGAAGAGAAACAAAGAAGGCCACCTAGCTCCGCACTTCCTTCAGACTTGGCAGTATAGTGCGAAGCCGCCTTACTTTTTTGCGCTCTAGTAGCTGCTAAAATTTTTTGTGTTCTTTAATGTGCAGTAAATTAATATATTTTGCCGGCTATACTACTTTGCTTTCTATGGCCTTTGGTTTCAACGACATATGTTACGAATCTTGGTGGTTGTGATTGGGGGAGCTATGGATGGATGCGACCAAGGTAAATCCTGATGTCCAGTATATTGGACATTTCACATCGTAAAAACTCGGAGTGCTAATAAACGGAGCTTTAGAAGTTTTCGTCTCCGTGGCCTAAATAAGCTGTACTAGTTGTCTTAAAAAATATTGAACCTAACTGCAACCAGTGCTCAATAGGCTTGAAGACTCGCTTGATTCCATTCATATATCTATGATGGTAAACAAGTGATGATTGCTAGTGCTCCATCTGAAATACCGAGTACGCATATCTTTTTCTTCAAGCTTGACATCATCCATCATGTACGAAATGTCAATTATTTCGAAGTAATATATGATGGCTCTCAATTATGGGGAAATCAGTAGTTTGCAGCGAATAATGTTTAGTATCTGGAAGAAATAATTCCTTCTATCATAACTATAATCAGAATACTGGCTCTAAAAATACATGTCACACGAATCACCGGTTAAGCGTAATCAAACAGTTTCCATCTCGCAACCAGGTTTATTTTTCGATGTACGTTGGCCTCGATTCCACAGACCACGGGTCAAGTTGGTACCATCTCTTGTCGATCCACTGGACGGGCTAATCAGGGAGGTGAGTCCTATTTCCAATCAGAAAAATTATCTGCTGACTCACTTTGATGAGATCATTCTTACTAAATGCCAAACGCATCCAAAGTCGAATGTTCAGCGCTAGGTCTCCGGAATTCCTCTTGGAAACGCAAGGAAATGTCATTGCCACGGACGTTTCGCAAAAAGAAGACAAGTGCGGCATGAGTATATACTGCCCTATACTGTAATGGCCATTTCCCCCTACGCATTCGAGCCATTACGCCAATCTTCGTCGCAGAATTGTTAACGGTAATGTTGGCCCTTTCGTAAATTCAACTTCGTAATGAATGCTGTAGTGCTAATAGCACAGTCTTCACCCTTGTGCCCGGCGCTCACCGCATCTTTTCATTCAAAAGTTTTGAGAGTGTTCGAATCCCTAGTACCTGAACGCTTGATGCATCTTCGCCTAGTTTGAGTACCTGGACACAGAGGCATATTTCTAAATGAAATGGCTGACGAATTGGCCAAGGCGCCGACAGACCGCCCAACTATAAGCATTCTTCATGCATCAGCTTTTAACCTGGCGGCATGGTTTCGAAGGCAAATGATGACACGAGAATTCTCTATACCACCTCTAGGAAATTGTGAGATTTAAAAAAAAATCTAATGGTGCCTTGGAAAAAGTATGTCATCTTACAGAAGGTTTGAAGTTGTAATTACGAGGCTAGGCCTTCTAATTCCATCATTGAATATTCACACAAAGCTGGTCTGGCACCCCGTCCGCTTTGTTCTTATTGTAGGAAAGATGATGAAATAATCGGACACTTTTTCACCTCTTGTCGTAGATTTACCACATTACGAAAGCGATCCTAGAAACACCGTTCCGCAATATTGGATTAGAGCTAACTCCTTCAACTTTATTATTCTTGGTGCATTGACCCAATAGGGCACACCGACGAGAAGGCGAGCGCGGCCTATCAAGATTTTACAGCAGAGTCAGTGAGATTTTCACACTAATCATAAAATAAAGACTTCATTCTTCAACCAAAATAGTGGCCATAATACTGTTTTATTCTTAAATTGCTCATCCTTCCCACAGAGCCAATCTGCCGCCTACAATTTTTTTTATAGCGAAGGATTAATCTCATTCGCAAACATTCATATTAAGCAACGAAAAACTCCTTTCTGTGTTTTAGGTATTTCATTTTGATTACCTGATCCTTGGCTAATCCCCCCTGGGTGGGTGTGAGCCAACAGTCTTAAGATCTGCATCTACGCTCAGTTAGGCAACACAATGTGTTTTTTTTCACCCCGCACATTTGCTTTTGTCCTGTGTTTTCTTTTATCAGCCTTCAGCAGCTGCAATGTTACCAGCCGAAACACAGTCAGCGGGACATGATCGGGTCAGCGTGGGCTGCAACATTGAGAAGAAGAGAAAGAACCAGGAAGATGCCTAATGTTCCAGCCAAGCAGCCGGCGAAGGCCCTTCCCGCAGGCGCGATCGAACACGGCGCCTCTCGGCAGGGACAACCTGCTGGTGAAGGCGACACGCACCTGAGCATCGTGCCGATCAGCTCATTCGAAGCCGCCCAGGGAGTGCAGCAAAGTAGCTCCACCTTGTTCAACGTGGCAGCCTGCGTAATAGCAGGCTTGTTTCTCGTTTCTGTGTTCGTTATAGCAAGCACGTACACGGTACCGGCCTGGCTCGACCGCGTCCTCTTTTGGAAAGGAAACAATACGAGTCCGGTTGAGCACACCTTTGCTACGACTACGGTGCCATCCATCGACAGTGAGCTCGTGAGACGCCAGCGTGATTTCTACGTTGACCAGACTGCCAACAACGAATATTCATTAACTGAATGGGAGGTGCCTACCGCAGTGATCGGGACCCAATCGAATGCTACGGACCACAGTCCGACAACATGCGCGCCACGGCTAAATGCTTGAGTTTTGTTCGCCCTTATTTCGTTTTACTACGTATTGATTCACAACGCTGTAGCCAAAGAGAACAAATAAACTTTAATATGACAAGACAGCAGGTGGCTTATTGCGGGCGGGGCCGTCGATCCCAGGCCGCGCGGGCCACAGCGCCTCGCCTCGCCTGACCAAGCGTCGCCTGTGGGCCTTTAAGGCTATGGATCGGCAAGTAGCACCTCTCACATCTATAGAGAGATAGAAACGGTCAAAATGCATTTGGTTCACCATGAAATGCTTTCTACTTAAAATGTTTCAATTCATACAGCTCGAATGAAACGCCCCTCATTTTCATGCAACCGTGTGCGTGCCATGCACTTGCCGTCTCACCGTGCACGCGCCAAATATTGTGCTTTCCGTGGGCATAGCTTGTCAGTACCTTGGTATGCATAAAGGACATAACATTGTTATTGTAACCTTTGTTGCAGATGAATAATCATTGCACTAGTTTACACGGTGTACATTATGAACAAAACAAGGGAAATTAAGCGCTATTTTCTTTATTTGACGCAAAATTTATGAAAAGCACCAGACAATGAAGCTACAATGAAGATGAAGATGAAGACAATGAAGACAAAGATGGAGGACAAAGAAACGAAGCAGGCGACCCTCTTCGTTATCCGTCTTCTTCGTCCTTAGTCTTTGCGCGGTGTTCGCCTTGTATGTACCGACTAAACCAAACGGTCACTGAGTGGCACAAGGCCGCTTCACAGATGTCTCGGCATGCGCGTTAAGTTGGTTCTGTCTTGTCGCGTGGCGGCATTATATTGGTCAATACCCCTTAGTGGGTGAGTGTTAATAAACCGTCTATTCGACATAACTTACAAGCATAAACACAACAGTTGTATGGTCAACGAGCGAAACCATTTCTTCGCGCAAGGAGGAAGTGAATTCTTTTCAGAGGAATACAGCTGTTTGGTCTTCTCTAAATTGCACAATTTCGTAAATTATTAGCTGTAATTTTATTTTTTTTCCTATCTTTTTTATTTGATTTAGTTTCTTAAGTATCATTATGCATTCATGAAGTTATCATAGAGAAGTTACGATACGCAGTCTTGGCCAATCCTCTAGTCATATGTGTCATAACTTCGAAGAAACAAACAATGGCTGACCGCAAACGCCCACTTCAGTCGTTCGAATCTACTCCTGCCCAGCACCACCTTTCGCAGTATGTTTCACGAGGCACAGAGCAGCCAGACTGGGATGGTTCGCTTGATTCGCCTCAGCTGAAGGGCACCATGGCTACCGCCAGATCCACAATCAAGCTCAGATCAGAAGAGTTGCCGGATTAATTGAAGGATATGAAGAAAATTATACAGACGAGCTGCGGTGGGTCGCCCGTGGATGAAAAGAAATTTGCGAAATCGTCGTCAGCAAAGAGTCCTCCCACGAAGACTTCTGTGTCCGCTTCTGCCTATTCTCCAAAAAGCAACCCACCCGTTGCCACAACACCAAGGCGGATGACTCGTGCCAAGGGTGCGGCGACTCAAAGCTTAGCGCCTCCGGTGGTCCTGTCTCGAACGGTGCGCCACAGACGTTCTCGGCCAATAACCTGGGGCCGGAAAGACAGAACCGCGGGCAAGATATTATTTTGCGCCCTACTGGGGTATCCACGGCAACGACGTCAGCCGGTGCTCCTGCGACGGCGCTGCAATGGCCTGTCGCCGAGGACCGGCGGCGTCCCGATGGCAGAGTCGACGCTCCTGTCCTGGTCGTCCCACGAGAGAACCCGTTCCAGAACATACCCTTGTATAGGCCGCCGCTGAGTCCTCCTGCTTTCTTGTGGAGGCCCGGCGCCAAGATACATGCACCGCGGGGCTTTAATGACGCGCCCGACACTGCGAAAAACTACGTGCACGGGCCGCAGGGTTCTCTGCCTCCCGACAGCTCGTTTCCGCACGCTTACAATCAGAAAAAGCTTATTAGACTCGGCATTGACAGCTTCTCCATAGTACAAGGCTACAAGCACCCTCTATTCTCTTGGCACATCGATTTATCTAATTCAAGAGTGATGGAGTGAGTGAGTCAGAACTTTATTGTGGTCCAAAAGTAGCAGAAGCTCATCACTCATGGCACATACCCAATGCAGGGGATCGGCCAAGTAGTTAGGGAATTCCTCCTATATTTTCTGCATGGTGCAACTCCTTGGTACGCAATTTGATTTTAATTATTGAATTTATAATTTTTCTATTCTGTAATTGATGGAAGTTGCCATAAGAAAAATTCACTGACGCGTTATTTCCCTAAATTTTTAGTTCCATCGATCAGGTTTAGTGAACTCCTGTAATCAGGATGAAACGATTGGTCATTTTTTTCATGTCATGTCGCCGGTTCAACACATTCAGGAAAATAATACTAGCACCACCTCTTCGAAGGCTGGGCGTGGAATTGTTCTTGTTCTTGTTCTTGTTCACCTGCAACTTTGGCTCACACCCACTGTGGGGGATTGGCCAAGACTTGAGTGGTTTTATAAATGTTATAATTCTTTAGAGGGTAGGTTACAGAATAGAAAAATTATAAATTTGATAGGAAATTTTGACACTTGATCAAATATGAGAGAACCCATTCTTTTTTCTTTTGGGGCCACTCTTCTGGGGTAAAGCCACAGGGATGTTTTCTTTGCTGTTCAGGATTACATCATTGCTACTAAAAGAATCACTTGCTAAATTCCATGGACATTATATTTCTCATTACTCATATTTGGCACTTCAATTCAATAATTAAAATCAAATTGCGTACCAAGGAGTTGCACCATGCAGAAAATATAGGAGGAATTCGCTAACTACTTGGCCGATCCCCTCCATTGGGTATGTGCCATGAGGAGCGGACAACATTAACTACAACGGGGACGACAACGTAGCATTCGCAGCCTCATCGAGAAATGTACTTTCATTCGGGGCTTTGTCTCTTGGATACAGTGACGGGAAGATTACCGATGCCCTGCAGGAGTTTCTCAAAGGTTCACAGAGATTTAGGCTATAGAATCAATCTTTCCTCTTGTTTTTCTACTTTTTAAAATTTCTTTATTCTTTCTTATTCAAATTCTCGGCTCCATTGTTTATATGATTTTCAATTTCTATTCAGATTTTTTTTCATTTTACTTCTTTCCTCTTAAATAGAAATAATCTACGCTTTACTTTAACAATTAGATTTTAAAATCTATCCGGTTCTTGGCCAATCCCCCAGCGTGGGTGTGTGCCAGAGTTTATAGGATCTACTCTACTCTACTTCATGGCCCAAAACCCCACAGTGGGTGTGAGCCACAGTTGAAAGTGAACAAGAACAAGAACATTACTGCGGGCTTTGCGAAAGCCCCAAGGGGTAACGCAAGTGCACTAAACTTTGCCATTGCCGACTGATTATGAACAGGTATGTAAACAATAATGTCAGGCACCGTGACCATCTGTAAATGGGATTAGTAAATAAAATAGGGTACTTTGAAGTCGTGCTTTCAGGTACAGATTCACCATAAGAAAATGTTTTTGTTCTTCTCGCACTGGAGACAGACTGTACTTACACTTTGTCCTCTTCGTAATACTAGAGTGCACGATGGCCTATTTTACAACTGATTTCAAGTTATCGGGGAGAAAACGTATCATGGTGAAATCACAACGAAAGTTGGCAGCCTGGTTACAAATATGTTGTTGTGCAAATACAGTGTACCGACCCGCCACGGTTGTCTAATGGTTATGTTGCTCGATTGCTGACTCGAAGTCTAGAAGTACGCCTTGCTGGGCTAGTCTCTTCATGTTCATGAATAAGCCACAGAAGTATGACTGTGTTTGCGCGAAGAAATAACGAGGCGAGGGTTCAAGGAGAGCGCAAACTTTCGACTTTTTATAAACATTTAGTGCCTTGAAATATATAGGCACAGACATCTGCAGCAAGCTAAGCAAACTTCGAGCGAGTGCCTCCTCTATCTTTCTGTGTTTTGCCGAAGGAGAGGAGATCAATGGGGAAAACTTTTAACCGCGATTTACCATCACCGGAGTAGAGCTGGTGTCACGCCGCCGCTCACGCAAATGCAGGCCGTGGTTGCATTAGCAGCTGTTATATGGTTCAAGGGCCGGCTGTACTCGCGCTATTTGAACTATAATGAAAACTTTTGTAAACGGGAATCCTGAAGCTCTTGTCGCTCTGGACAATCATCCCATTTTAAAGGCATGTGTCATTCGCAGATATTTGATCAACGCGCTCTCACGTCGTATGCTAGGCCGATACGAGAGCGCATGCTAGAGTTGCGTGGAAAATTGCGCTGTTACCGCAACCTTCGCTTGACCGACAGTCCTTTTTAGGGTGAAGCACCTTAGGGTCTAGGCTAGTCCGTAACGGTACATACTCAACGAAAGATCGGTGAACTTATGTGTACGTGTGTATGTTGCGATTACGATTACGATTGCAAAGTCTGAGATAAAAGTCGTATGCAGCCCTCAAAACACTCGTGAAATATCTTAATAAAAATGAAATCGAATAATAATTAAAGGCACTATGTTGCCTAAATCAACAAATATGGCTATCACAATTCTCAAGGATGTGCACTACGGGATGTGGAAGGTGTCATGCCTGGCAGTTTGTCTTCAACGAGACCCTGAAGAAATGCTTTCATAAGAGCTTGAATCGGAGACATCTTCAGAAGTGCGCGGCACTTCCTCCTCAAAGGCGAAACATATGCGTGTATGTTGCGATTACGATTACGAAGCAAAGTACAAGCTTAAACCCTTTGTACTAGTTGCCGACTTCAACGTAGACATTACGGCAAGCGACTGGATTACGCAGTATATGATGTCTCGATACGCTCTACAATGCATTTCATTTGACTGGAAGCAACCAACAACCACCAGAGAAACATGCAAAGAGCTTCTCTGCGCCAACTTTAGAGTAGATGCACTCTAAGAATCATTGACTCTCCATTTCACAGACCACAAAGCAGTAATAATGAAGGGAAAACGGAATCCAGAACTCAAGACAATATACGAATTATAACAATAGGGTTAAAATAGAAGAGCATTAAAGAGGAAGCAACGCTGCTTCCAACGATGTACGTGAAAAGGTTTTGAACATTATATATGTTGCCACCTAGAGGAAGCGACAGCTAGTGCCAGAAAATGAGGAACTATGCTACGCGATTCCATCATTTCAGAGCTTAAAGAAGTTCAATCGTGATGGCAGGAAAAACAAAGAAAAAAAAAAACGTCAGGCCTGCGTGGAAAGCGCAGCACAGTCACAGCGAAAGTTGGAAGTGCGGTATTTCTAGAGCCCTGTTGTGGCTACTAATGCACGTACACTAGCAATGTACCCACTACGCCACAAATCAAAATTTTTGTGAAGTGTGGAAGCACCCACAACGGCATTATTCGGCATTCTGCGGCGAAGCGAGGTATCATATTTAAGGCGTTATTGGACTTTGTTGATGTGACGATTCAAGACGAAGAAGAATTATGGCTGAGCCCTTTGTAATGGGTTGGAAGCTTTAAACGACCCACTAGTAACGTAATTCGCATTATGTGACGCCCGGCCGTTATTTAACTTTCCCACCGCGCTTGATTACATACGTTAACGTGAGAAAGAAAGAGAGAGAGGGAATTAAGTTTATTGAGACCCTGAAGAAATGAATCATGGGAGCCTTATGGGCTTCCTTGGCAACCAATAGAAGTGCACTTGCGAGGAACCCACTACGCTATAAATCATAATTTTTTTTTGAAGTAGGGAAGCAGCCAATATGCAATTTTCTGTCAATCTGCGGAGAACCGTGGTACCCGCTAAATACCTGTAAGGCATTATGTGCACTTTGTTGATGCTGTGGCTGATGACAATGAAGAGTTATGGCAGATCACTTTGTAATGCGTTGGAAGCATTTAACAACCTACTCGTTGCACATTTCGCACTGTGTGACGCCTAGTTACAGAATTCACGTTGTATGTCGCCTGGGTGTCATTTTACTCTTCTGCCACGCTACATTACATATGTTAATGTGGTTCCTTCCTAACATAAATCATGTATATGGTTTTTTTGCAAAGCAGTTACAAGCACCGGCATGGCTTTGAGGTAGAATACTGAGCTCGTACGCAGGGGGCCCAAGTTCGAGCCCCGTTCCATCCTGAAAATTCTTCTTATTTCGTTTTTTTTCTTATTTCGCGCGATAGTGGTTACGCACATCGGCGGCGGCGGCGGACAACTACGGCCCCAAAAACGGCCCTTGTGATCTCGTAACAGCTTGCGCTGTAAAACACCTGCATACGGCGCGCGTTTCCTGCAACACTGGCCAACACTGGTGTAAACAGACGCTGTTGATGAAGTCTAAAGTCATAGTGTTGACTCCTAAAGGGGTCATGAACCACCCCTCGCGCTGGGCGCGAAAGACACCTATATGGTAGAAAGAATTTTTCTCAAAGCTAAAGTAGGACCGGAGATATAGCGATCGCTAGTTTTACCTGACGCATTCCCTCTCAACTCGCTTCATTACGAAGGAGAGGGCAGCGCCGTTCGAGATGTCCCGCCCAGTGCATTACGTCAGATCGCTTCAATGTTGTGTGGTTTCCTTTCCGCGTAACTTGGCGGTGCTGATGGCTGCTGCTGGCAACTCATAGTTCCGGGAAGGCACAGCGCAACTGAGACAGCGGACAAGAACACACAGCGCTCGTTTGTGTTGTGTGTTCTTGTCCGCTGTCTCAGTTGCGCTGTGCCTTCCCATTGCTATGAACCAACTCGCCCAGACCAAAGTCTTACTGCAACATCATAGTTCCGGTCGGCTGTTTCTCGCTGCGCGGATGCTGCACAGTCTGGCACGGTGTATCGCGTCTGGGGTCCAGGCACTGACGCGTTCTATTTGCATTGATACTGTCGTCTGATCCGCTGTGTTTCCCTTAGACGCACGCCTACTGGCTCGGAAGCGCGCATGCTTACGTCCTCTGTGTGCGGCTTGTTTTCGATTGTGGGCGTACGCCAGCAGCAGGCGTAACAGCACACCGATGGACCCCGCGCTCCGAGCAGGGATTGAACGTACAACACGGGAATGGCTTTCAACGCTTATAGTGACACAACACTAAGATCTACAACTCTGGTACCGGCGGCTGCCACTGACCGTGGAAAACAGAGGTTGTGTGTCGTACAATGCAAACGCAAACTAGCCTAATCGGGCGTTTTAAGGGCTGCAGTCCTCCTTAATACAATCTGCATCTGGACCATACTCCCTTAGGTGTAATGAGACGGGTGTTATAAGATTCTGCGTCCTCAATTTTAATTCGATAACAAATTATGTGTATAAAAGGTGGCAGAAAGAAGGTAAATTCACGATATGACGTCATTCATCACGACCGAGAACAAAAACTCCCATTTCGCCTCGTCTGTCACGTTTTCTTTTAGGGGCGAAGCTCCTTAAGGCGGCACCCGTTCGTCCCTCGTAGTAGTGCGTAACCAGTCGTAACGCTAGTACCAGATCTTGTCCTCCAAGGTGGTGCCGGTGGGAGATTTTTCCTGTGCGCTGTTGAATAATAAAAAATTCGCAGCGTGCGCGTTAACTAAAAGCCGAATTCTTGTCTCTCATTCCCCATTAGCAGCCATTGGCATGTTCCAGTAGGAAACGTTAGTAGAAGTGTAAGTGTTAGCTAAAAGCCGACTTCTTCTGTCTCTCATTCCCATTAGCAGCCATTGTTTACCTCCAAGGTAGTGCCTGGTGAGATTTCTCCTGTGCGTGATTAAACAATAAAAATTTTGTTCAACACGCCGTTGATTGATGAAATAAACCAACGAAAGACGCCAGATGTTTTCTAAAAGCAAAACGAAAGAACGCCAGATGTTTCTAAAGCAAAACGAAAAGACGCCAGCTGCTTAACGAAAGACGCCAGATGTTTTCTAAAGCAATGGTTTTCTAAACAATGAAAATTCACAGCGTACATGTAAAATTAAAGTGAGCTGCAAGTCGTCATAACTCTAATCGAACCTTTAGTATAAACGCGCCCGATCTCACGTCGGTGATGATGTACTGGGCAGAATTCACGGAAGATTCACGGTTTACCGATGAACCTCCGCAGCTTCGCCCACTCATCATCATTCACTCCGTGGATATGCTGTGATATTTTTATTTGTTTCCGAAGCTCTCTAGAATGTCTTCAGTGCTGGCGGGCATGCATGAAGCTCCGCAGGGGGAAGAAGTGTGTTGTCATAAGAAAACACAAATGAACGAGTCAATCAATTATTTATTCGTCTCGTCGACTGATATACATTCTCGTACGGAATTCCGCAGAGAGCACACTTTGGACCTTTGGGCTCGGGTTCATACGGTACTTCGACCACAGAATGACTTTGCTTATGTCATTTTTCCATCATATCAAAACTAAACTAACAGGAAAAGCCGAGAAGTCCTCAATGTGGCTCATTGGCACAGTATGTACACTCAGTATACGCTTTTAGATAACGAACTGGCCAGATTCCGAACGATTATATAACAAGCTGGCCAGATTATTCCGTGCCTCAACGCACGGAATAAAATCCCGTTCGGAAAAAACCCGACGCAAAAAAAGAAGAAAAAAACAAATAACGCCAGTCTTTTTAAGCAGCCGCTGTGAACGGGAAGATCCGAGAAAAAATGCCTTTCGACCTTCGGGTGGGCGTGGCGCGCCTGCTCGTCGGCAAGAGCGAGGAAATCGGACAATCATACGCGGCGGAATACAAGCGAAATGGGAGAAAGCTTCGCGACGCATATGCGCGCGAAGGAAAACAAAAGCAACTAAGAAAGAAAGAAACACGAGAAGGGAGTCGTTAAAGTTCCGAATTGCCAGCGGAGACTACCGTAGGCTGGCCCCAGCAGCGTGTGAGAAGCCCTCATGGGATTACCTCGGCCTTGTGAACGCCGTTTCTGAACTGCCCAGCTGTGTAGGTAGTAGTGCGCGTTTTGTGGCTGCTCTCGCCGCTGGACGTGGAATGCGTAATTTAACGACATTGCAATATGCCTTACTGCGAGTGCGATATGGTGTGAAAATGACACGGCGAGCCGGTACGGTATTACCATACTTTCCATGCGGTAAACTGGCATTGCTAGCTAGAACACTCTAATACGAAGACGCAGGGTAATTGTCAGGTGCGAGTGTTTCGTGACTGCCAGCGGGGAATTGTGTGCAGCCCACAACGCAACATCACTTGACACACATCCCACGCACTATCACAACGAACTGAAATTCGCACGCCCAGCCGACGAAGCGCTGGCCAAACACACACGATTGTTACCTTGCGGATGGCAGACGCTGTACAGGACCCTCAGTTTCGTCACTTCCGCTTTGCCAATAATGACTTCACGCACACAATGTTGCCAATAATTCTGGGAAGCGAGATGGGGAGATTCGGGGCAATAAATAAAATTCATTTGTATTGAATCTGCGTATCTCTCCAGCTTGTGATTTCGCATAAATAACGGGGACGTGAAAATGAACGTAACCAGCGAATTTTATTGAGATCCATTGACCTTGAAAGTCGCCGGAGAAAAATGCCAGCGCCTCCACTTACAGGGTGCAGACACCTTTTGACCCACTCCGTGCCGCCGTTTCTTCGCGGGAAGCCATATTGGTTCCAAAGCGCCAGGCGAAGTGCAGCGGCTAACGCGTTGGTGTTTGAGTTGTTTGATCAGTTCTTTAACCGCTATGACACACTGCTGTGTACCACTGTGTGCTGTTTCACATGCAAAAGGTCAACGTATGTTTCGCTTCCCTGGTAACAGCGAACGAAGAAAAAAATGGCAGGCGCAAGTGAAACACGACCGCTGGCATCCGCCAGACAGTACCAAAACACCCGAGATTATTTGTGGAATTGTCGCAGTGTAAGAGCCGCGCATTTTGACCGCTGGCCGTGAGCATGCTGTTGGACAAATTAATGCAGAAATGAAATACTTCTCTCTCTATGGCTGCAAGGCATAATCATTGTGTGAAGCTGCTATTACAAAGGAGCGGTTACGCTTTTCTTTAGACTGTGCGGAGTGAAGCGAAATATGGCCCATATTGCCTATGCCTACTTCAGGAAATTTAAGCCTAGATAAGCCAGGTGACGACAAGTTAATCATAGATTACGCTAATTAAGCTTAGTGAAGCCAAAAAATACTAACCGATACCAATCAATACTGATCGGTACTAATCGATACCGATAAAACTGCCGAATTAGGCCAAGTTAAGCTTAAAAAAGCCTAGTTAAGCCAGTATATCCCGGTCCACTTAGGCTTGGACCAACACAAGTCCATGTCAATCAATATTGACCGATACCAGCAAAGCCAGATTTTACCGGATTAGTGTGGATTATGTCGCATTACGCCAATCGCAGGACCGCCATGCAGGACCGAATAAAGTTGTGTTCAGTTCAAATAAATTTCACTAATCCGGGCCAAGACGAGATGGCCGAGCCATGAGGTAGATTGGACCAAAACAGGTAGACTGGACCACTGACTTCATTTGATCCTTATTAGGCCGGACCAACCTAATCCGGATTGAGCTAATCCTGAACAAGTCCATATTGGGTAAGTTGAGAATACATAGCAATTGGTTGACTCAGAATGGCCAATTTAGGCCAATCATGATTAGCCCGGATTAAGCTAATCTGGATTAAAGAAGTCTTGACCAAGTTAATTTGGAGTGAGTTCAAATGCGTAGCGAGTTCGATGACTGTGTATGGCCACATTATACCGATCGGGATTAGGCCGGATTGAGCTAATCCGGATTAATCTATCCCTGAAGAAGTCAATCTTGAGTAATTTGACTTTGCTTAGCCAGTTTCATGATTGAGTATAGCGGGAATAAGCGAATCCGGATTAGCGCGGATTAAGCTCACCCTGATCGACCCGTTCAAAGCATCATTGACAAACATATGCGTGTACTTGGACACCCGTCCCCGCCAAAACAACGCGAAGCTCAGACGTGCCATCGCGAAGCTTACCACGCCACCAGGTCCCGCTAAAACTTCCCGCTAAAACTATGCCACGCCTAGAGAACCATGACCAGGTCATGTATTTCATGATGTACATAACATGCATGTCAAAGCGTGCATAGGTAATTATTTATTGTTATGAGCAACGACATCAAGAATGCGTGCAGCTGCGTAGGTGCGCGCATCGGCAGCAATGAGTACTTTGTTAATTCGCTGAACAATGAATAATGGCGTAGTGGGCACTTTGAAACTTTACTAACCGTATGCGCTCTACGATAGTTTAAGAGGGACAGTGTTACACGTTCCTTTCATCGCGCCACAGTTGAAGTGCCGACCGAGAAGCGAATACTGGGAAGCCAATGAGAAGGCTATGCGAACGGGGCCCACTTTCGATATCGTGAAGGCAAAGCTGAATCGCCCTCCAAGTTTGTAGCATTGCGTCGTACACTGCGCTGCCAATATGTTGAGTCGATATTCATAAGTGGTTAAATGGCGGTTTTCAAAATACCTGCTCAGAACCACACATGCATGACAGCAGAGAACTGCTTAAAAGAAAACAGCAACAACAACTAACTGGCAAATGTAATACAAACACGAGAGGTTCATTTATGAATACATTTGCCAGTGGGTGTGAGCTAGTTTCTAATGAAATCATCAATGCAGAAGCCGTTCGCTCTGCTTTTCTAGCACGTTATTGTTGCTGCATCCTCCGTACTTGTATAGGCTGCTTTCATTTCATGCCAAAGGAACAACTGGTTTTTCTGCATACGTGATCACAGGCTCTTTTACCGGAAGATCCGCCTGCAGTCCGTTTAATCATGGTTAAGTTATCTGTTTTCTCTCGCATTTGGTTCGATTAACGTCGACGAACAAGAAGTTCACGGATAAGTGCATTTCTACGGGATGCTTTGAAATAATCCTGACGATCCGGTCACTTTCATGTAGCCAGAATCTATGAACAGCAACAATGATTCGTTGGGCGCTTCAGATGCCAAATTTAGTCGCAAAAGAAACCACCAGGTGACTTCGTGTCACGCGATTGAAAAGCATTGTTAATATCCTAGTGTGGCGTGCGATTTGCTCACCTTCATCACTGAAGTGTGACATCGGCGAGATCGTGAGAATCAGAGTGATATGCTGTATCGGAGCGCTCCCTATTTTTGTATTCATGCCGTAAGATTTCTTCTGAGATATTGGAGCATATCTTAGGCTGGTGTATACGGCATGCTACATGTACGGGGAGTGTTTTTTATGCATTACAGCCTTTCGATAGAAAACAGTCACTAAAAGTCACCCGTATGTCATTTTCCCGCCGTTGTTTGCGATTTGAAACAACTTCTTGCTGTTACGGGGACAACCATCGAAGCAAAAGTAACGTTTCACGCATCTCTACTGGCATTACAAACTCCCAATTACTATTGGATGTATATGTGTGTTTGCATTTCAGTATTATATTGAATTCTTGGTTTGTGAGTTCTTCTCGTACCAAATTGCGGTACACACTCATTGAGTGTTCAACCATGACCACCGACCCCAACGAAGGGACGCGGAGACTCAATTTGCTCTGACACGTACCACCAGCGCCAGCAGTGCAGCACCACTATAACTGAATCTTAATTATGCCATGGTTGCGTCTTAGCGCAAGTTTAACCCCAGCCAACCGGATGGATGGATGGATGAACAACTTTATTTTAGTCCTTCTGTAGGCGCGATTAGCGCGCAGCGGGCCGCTCCCAGCCAACCGGAAAAACAGAAGAAATTGAAAGCGAGGAGAGCACAGCAAAGGCTATACACGAGGAAGAAAGGCTAAGGTGTGGGGAGACAAAGTTTCAAAAGGGTGAGTCCCAGTTTCCCTTGTGTTTGTCACCAGGCGTGCCGTGTGGGTGAAGGCGGGGCGAAAGGGGTGCATGTCCTAAAACCGGCTATCGGCTTAACACCCCCGATCCCACTTTTCCCGGACACGGCTAAGTCACGCATTGCGGGGCGTGGGAGGAGGTCGAACCCCTCCTCCATTTCATTAATTTGGATCCTTGGTGACGTCACACACCAAATACCTGCAAAAACAGAGGCGCCTACAAGGAAAACATATGCTGAACACAAACATAACGCCCAAAAGCATGGCGAAAAAATCACAGCATATCCACGGAGTGAATGATGATGAGTGGGCGAAGCTGCGGAGGTTCATCGGTAAACCTTGAATCTTCCGTGAATTCTGCCCAGTACATCATCACCGACGTGAGATCGGGCGCGTTTATACTAAAGGTTCGATGAGTTATGACGACTTGCAGCTCACTTTAATTTTACATGTACGCTGTGAATTTTCATTGTTTAGAAAACCATTGCTTTAGAAAATTCTGGCGTCTTTCGTTAAGCAGCTGGCGTCTTTTCGTTTTGCTTTAGAAACATCTGGCGTTCTTCCGTTTTGCTTTTACAAAACATCTGGCGTCTTTCGTTGGTTTATTTCATCAATCAACGGCGTTTTGAACAAAATTTTTATTGTTTAATCACGCACAGGAGAAATCTCACCAGGCATTACCTTGGAGGTAAAGAATGGCTGCTAATGGGAATGAGAGACAGAAGAAGTCGGCTTTTAGCTACCGCTGCGAATTTTTTATTGTTCAACAACGCGCAGGAAAAATCTCCCACCGGCACCACCTTGGAGGTCAAAGCGTAAGACTGGTTACGAACTACGACTACGACTACGAGGGACGAACGGGTGCCGCCTTAAGGAGCTTCGCCCCTAAAAAAAACTTACGGGGTCCCTCATGCATTCGCCTGAGACGACTCGAAAGCGAAAGCCATCTTTTAGGGGCGAAGCTCCTTAAGGCGGCACCCGTTCGTCCCTCGTAGTCGTAGTCGTAGTCGTAGTAGTCGTAGTGCGTAACCAGTCTTACGCTTTGACCTCCAAGGTGGTGCCGGTGGGAGATTTTTCCTGTGCGTTGTTGAACAATAAAAAATTCGCAGCGTTAGCTAAAAGCCGACTTCTTCTGTCTCTCATTCCCATTAGCAGCCATTCTTTAGCTCCAAGGTAGTGCCTGGTGAGATTTCTCCTGTGCGTGATTAAACAGTAAAAATTTTGTTCAGAACGCCGTTGATTGATGAAATAAACCAACGAAAGACGCCAGATGTTTTGTAAAAGCAAAACGAAAGAACGCCAGATGTTTCTAAAGCAAAACGAAAAGACGCCAGCTGCTTAACGAAAGACGCCAGATGTTTTCTAAAGCAATGGTTTTCTAAACAATGAAAATTCACAGCGTACATGTAAAATTAAAGTGAGCTGCAAGTCGTCATACCTCATCGAACCTTTAGTATAAACGCGCCCGATCTCACGTCGGTGATGATGTACTGGGCAGAATTCACGGAAGATTCACAGTTTACCGATGAACCTCCGCAGCTTCGCCCACTCATCATCATTCACTCCGTGGATATGCTGTGATTTTTTTTTCTTATTCGATGTATTGATCCTGCCCCGCCACCCTCCGAAAGCGTTGTGCACCTAACGTGGTTTTGCACAGCCTCCAGGATTGGGGGCAACTCAACTGGATTTCGACTGCCTCCGCAATGGGCCCACCTTTGTCGAAAGTACGATATCATATGATTACGTCATCATGTGATGTAACCGGATGTCACGGCGACGTCATGACATGATAGTGATCTTGGCATCACTAGTCCCCGACGCCGCTGCACACCGACAACGAATTTTCGCGTTTGATGAGGGATCCAAGGCTTTCGCCTTTAAAAAAGTTCACGATTGGAAGCGAGCAATTAGAATGTGCACATGATTATGTGTACGAGTGTCAATTAGTAACAGGGAACACAACTCACGAAAAGCAAATTCGCGGAAGAATAAGGCAGGGGCGTAGCCAGGGGGGGGGGTTGGGGGGTTGAACCCCCCCCCCCCCCCCGAAAATTTTCAGTTTTGCTTGCGTATATATACACGCACACGTACAAACGCACGCACGAAGACACATAAAGTATGGTTGAACCCCCCCCTCCCCCCCGAAAAAAAATTCTGGCTACGCCCCTGGAATAAGGACAGGCTGGATCGTATACGAGAGGCACTCCGAAACTAACAATCGGCAATCTGCCGCTGTCCTAAAGCGAAAAGTATACAGTGACTGCATATTGCCAGTTGTAACGCGCAGTGCTGAAACAAGAAGGATAACAGAGAAACAAGCACGCAACAATAGCACGCAAGGTGCTATTTAAAGCGATATGATGCGTAACATTGAGAGATCAGAAGGTGCCCGACGCGATCAGGGAAGAGACAGAAGTATCCTATATTCTAGGTCACATCTGAAAAAGAAATCGACCTGGGCCGGCCTCGCGATGCATGTGGCAGACAACCGGTGGTTAGTTAGAGCAAAACAGGGTTGCCAAGGGATCGGAAGTGCAATCGAGGATTGCAGCGAGTTGAATGGAGTGACGAAAGTGACAAGTCCACAGGGATAAAATCGAGTCAGCCCGCACAAGCTGAAATAAACTGGATATCTTTGGGGGAGGCCTTAGTAATGCAAGGGATCTAAATAATTGAAATGAGGATGAAAATTATTTTCTGAGGATTAGCGTCACCAGTGTGGCACGCTTTTTTTAATATATCATGTGTTAAGGAAAGGTGCCTATCTTGCCAGTGGGTATGAGCCAGAGTTTATAAGGCCATCACCATCATCAAAATCATTCGGTGCGCTTTGTGAACACGTCATTGTTGCTCTGTCCTCTCCAGCCTGATAGTCGGCTTCATTTCGCACACAGAAGACGGCTGACTTTTCAGCGTCTGCGACGCCGCCTCTTTTGTTGGAATCTCCATGCACGCTCCACTGAAGCATGGTAATGTGGCATATTTTCTGATTCAGCATTTGCTTAAACTTAAGCCTTGTGTCACATATTCGCTTTAAGCTACTACATAACGATAGAACAAGAGAGACAATGTATCAGTAGTAATAATTGTTGGGGTTAATAATAATATCTGGGCTTTAACGTCCCAAAACCGCGATATCAATATGAGCGACGCCGTAGTGGACAGATCCGGAAATATCGACCACCTGGGGTTCTTATACGTGGATTGCTGGGGTTGCATGTGCCAAAAGCACCGTGAAATTATGAATGAAAGCAGGGAAATTTTAGTGCTCCTTTCTTTGTTTGACACAACCTACATGAAAAGCAGCAGATAATGAAGACAAGAAAGGCACAGCGGACGTTATATGTACTGCTTTAAGTGTATTGTAGTAATTGTGATATAGGTGTGAAAAAGTGTTATAGAAAGTGGTGTGATATAGGTGTGAAGACAGCAGGGACCGAACCTGCAGCCTTTGGATTACTTCCTGATGCTCTTACCAATTGAGCTACGGCGGCGGTCGTCTCTTCTCTAGATCATTTATATGCACGCAAACCTGATTTGCATGCCGTTAACAAACCAAGTTCATTAACTAGTTCAAGAAAGAGTAAAGGTTGTACTTTTTGAAATTTTTATGCACCGCCCGGTGGTATCACGAGTAGTATGGTTGTTCAGAGATTCGTAAGCAGTTGTTTTTTATAGGCAATAATAACCGAGGAGCCGGAGGAAGACATTCTCTGGATGGGCCAACCTTCCGAGGATAACACTGAGGAGGAGCACGAGGGCAACTGGACCAGCGTATCGCTCGTCACCTTGCTGTTTGTAGGGCTAGGACTGCTCTGCAGCGCGGTTGTGTTCCGAGTCCTTCTCTCCAGCCAGCCACTAGGCGAAACCACCATGGTGAGCACAAAAAACGACTGAATGTGTTTTGAGCGGGGCAAATACCGAGTGACACACTTTGCTGTCTTCCAGACACTCCCCGGTGTGAGTTGTCCGAAAACCCTCATAAAAAAATTCGGCACATACCACGTACCGTGGCAGTCGACGTTATGCGAAGCATGCGGCGGGTAGGTGACTGTGGGGTAACTTTTTTTACTGTGCGACACGTTACAAAATGACGCTAAAGATTTGTGTAAATTTTATGCGCACACATATATATGTTGAAGAGCCGCATATGTGTTATATAACCAGTTGTTTACTGTTGGGTAACGCTGCCAATGGCGACGTGGGCATTACCAATACCAGAAGCGGTAAGCTGATATTTAGTGCTTATACGTGTCCCGAGAACGCACGCACGTTTCACGAACGCGTGTACATGTTTGGAAGAAGTTCTTGACAGATCTTGAACAAGGGCATCATCACCGTGATCAGTGAGCACCAGCAGCTGGTCATGACTTGTTATAGGATCCGGTCGTGATCGTGGTGACGGGGGTTCCATGTGTAGTGAAGTATGTGGTGTAGTAGAGCTGTTGGAATTCGTGGATGTCTCGGTCATTTCGTCGACAAATTTTCTGTCGACAGAGCCGGCGACATGTAGGAACCTGAAGCCACCCTTCGCTTTGGTAAGGTATAGGTCGTCGAGACTGGTAGGCCTCGATAGTGCTACGTAGACTAACATCAGTGGGTGGTGTTTGTCATATTCGTAGACTACCTGGGCGTATGTCTCCTACGTAGCCTAGTCTACAAAGCGGCTGTCACTCAATCTGTCATCATCCTCGGTCAGCATGAGGCCATCGCCCAGCCTCGTAAGTAATGGACAGGACACTGCGTCGTTCTGGTGGACGAAGAGCAGTTTACGGTGCGATGATCTGGATATCATATGTAACTTTCGGTAATGTATTCCTCTGGGGTTGAGGAATGCTTCCATATATCTTGCTCAATCATAGGAATACAAATGTAATCTTTATAAGACTGCTATAAAAGCGGAGCCAACACTGGAACTACAGAAGTTAATCTGATATGAAGCCTGCATCGTAGGAGTACACATCGTAGGAGTATCATGTAGTGTTTATTGCGTTCTTTTAAGATTAGACAGCCAGCACCACAAGCACAATTGACGTTGCACCGATATAACGCCTGCGTATGCTGTTTTTCCAAACCAGTTTATAGACCTGGCGTGGCTCAGTTGTAGAATACCTGACTGCCACGCAGAATGCTTGGGTACGATTCCTGCTGGGATCCAATGCTGCCGATGTTTGTTTTCGTTAACGCTCTAGCACTTAACTTACCAGTGTCTGTTCTCGCAGTTCCTGGGTAGATATAAACTGTCAATCGCCTGTGGCGCATACCCGCACACCGCGGTCCGTGGTAAACGGGTATGTGCCACACGTGTCTAGTGGAAAGGGTTTGACGACGTACGCGACAGAGAGAGAGAGAGAGGTTTATTTACAGAAAGGCAGAGAGGTCGGCCTGAGCGGATTTTAACGTTATTCATGTCATGACCCGTCAATCATATTCGTCAAATCCTCTTACCCTTCCATGTAAATTTTGGTCTACACCAAGTTAAGGAGGCGATCATGAGAGCACCCAGACGTATGCGGCTAGATAGATAGATAGATAGATAGATAGATAGATAGATAGATAGATAGATAGATAGATAGATAGATAGATAGATAGAAACGCTATAAGTGCCAGAGGTTCGCTAAGAAATGCTTCGAATTTAAAATTATGCAGTTGCACTGAACGTGAAAGCTGTAGGAAGTGCGGAGCAGGGATTGGGCTGTCCTCCAGCGACGCTCGCCTTCACGGGCGATCAAGAGGTGGCATTCCAAGCGTGCAGCCAGCTCGGCGTCCATGGCGGGAAAGGAAACCTTTATTTGTGATGCAGTGAAACGCCACCTAGACTAGTTTCAAGGCCTGCACGCACCCTCCGTGACGTCACATACGTTGTCCGATGAAGAGGGAGGCTATCGCCCGTGGCTGCGTCGGACGGCGGCTCTGCCTGCAGTGTATGACTGTCAGCTGTGTTTTATAGTTCTTTTTATGCCGTCGACTGACCGAATGCGTCTAATGATACCACTGCAAGAACGCGCGAACTGCGCATCGAACGATAGCGTCCGTGTCCGTCGGACAAGGTCTGTGACGTCAGGAGGGAGCCAGCAAGCCTTACAACTAGTGTAGGTGGTGTTGTGCAGTGGCGCCATCTCTCCTCCTGGTGTTCATCCTCCTCACTCATACTGCCATTTTTAACCCCTTACTACATTATACTATACACGGCTAGGGTAGGCTATCCCCCACCGTTTCCTTGCTCCTCACCCTCACTTCGCTTTCCTACTCCTCGTTATTAAACTATACAACACATGGCTATACTTTGCTTTGCCTTCTCCCATCCTCACCCTCACAACACTCCTCACCCTCATTTTCCTTTCCCGCCCCCTTGCTATACATGGCTATGGTATACAATGTTTTGCCTTGGTGACGCCAAGCGGCTATATAAGTTGGCAGTATACTACAACACCATACAACCTTCCTGCTCCCTCTCCATTCCTCATTTCCCTCCTACTCACCCTCACACCACTCCTCCTCAACCTCACTTCCCTTTCCCGCCCCCTTGCTCTACATGGCTACGCTATAGATGGATATGCTGTACATGGTTTCGCCTGCGTGACGCAAAGCGGCATGATGCGATGATGACAGAATACGACAGCAGCCTACGACGACAGCACACGACAGCCCTGGCCCCTAAATTGCCCCGCACTTAAAATTTAGAAAATCTGTAATAGTGTCGCAAAGAGTTAAGCTAAAGGGGTCATGAACCACAACTCGCGCTTGGCAAGAAAAACAACCAGGAATGATTCGAACCCCTCCCCGGAATCTATAGCCGAAATAGTTTTTTCTAAAAGGTAAAGTCGGACCGGAGACATAGCGATCGCTACATTTACCTGCCGCATTCCCTCTCAACTCGCTTCATTCCGAAGGAGAGGGCAGCGCCGTTCGAGGTGCCCCGCCTAGTGCATTACTTCACCTTGCTTCAATGCTGTGTGGTTTCCTTTCCGCGTGAGTTGGCGGTGTTGACGTCTGCTGCAGGCAACGAATAGTTCCAGTCGGCGGCTTCTCGCTGTGCGGCGCGGTCTGGCGCGGTGTATTGCGTCTGAGATGTAAGCACTGACACGATCTGTTTGCATTGATACTGTCGTTACTTCGCTTATGTCTAATATATATTGATACTTGCCATTGATACTGTCGTTACTTCGTGACATCGGTGATGTCGTTTTTCTATCAAACCAAAATTAGACTAAAAAGAAACGCCCGCAAGCCATCGATGTGGCCGATTGGCTCTGCATGTACAGGGTCGTCTACATCTCAGGTGAACGTCTGGTAAGTATTCGACATCCAAGAAGCTAATGTTTAGCACCATGATTCGACGTCATATAACGAACATTTCACTCCTGAAGTAGAATAAATTCTCTTGTTTTACCGTCTTGAATACTGATCAGGCGCTCACCTTAGATGTTGGCGACCCCGTACACTCAGTATACGCATTTAGATAACGAACTGGCCAAGGCGGCTTGCCTCAGCGCACGGAATAAAATCCCGTGCGAAGAAATGCTACGCGAAAGAAAAAAAAGAAAAAACGCGATTCTTTTTAAGAGGCCGCTATGAACGGGAGCAAACAAGATAAAATTCACTTTGACCTTCAGACGGCTGCAGCCCGCCTGCTCGTCGGCAGGAGCGAGCCAATCAGACGCGTCAAAATACAAGCGAGTTGAGAGAAAGCGTCGCCACGAATGCACGCGCGAAGGGAAAAAAAGCAAAAAAAAAACGCGAGATGACAGTTGGTTTAGGCTGACCCTAGGAGCGTACGGGATACCCAAGCAAAGCCGTCATGGGATTACCTTGGCCTTGTGAACGCCGCTTTTGACCTACCCATATGTGTCGGCCGTGTCTGCGCGTTTTGTGCCTGCTCTCGCTGCTCGACGTGAAATTCGTGGTTTGACGACAGTGCAATATGCCTTACTGCGGGTGCGATATGGTGTGATGATGAACTGGCAAATCAAGCGAGCCTGCCGCGTGTATATTACCAAGCAGATGATGGGCACGCTGCGTTCGCGGTGCCATCAAGAACACAATGGTAAGTAATACTTATGTTTCCTCTGTTCGCGCGTCCTTATCATCGCTGGGGTGCCATTCTGCACATTGCGTCGCGGGAAAAGTGCAATGCAAAAACGAAAAAAAAAAAGAAATGTCATTATAAGCTCACTTAGCGGCGATGTGTAATGCGTGTTTAGAAACTCCTGTGGATATAGCACAAGCTTCGCACGGCCAGCCAATCGATCCGCGAGTGCGCCTTGAATCAAATGTTTGTACAGCATAATTTCCTTCCTCGCGATAAAACATAAATAAAGCAGTGTGTTTCAAAGCATATACACTAAAGCAAAAATGAAGGCCGCTATTTTCACGCTGTCATGTGATGAAATGTGCATTGAGGCCAAATTTGTTTTCTGTTTATGCTGTTTCTGTTTATGTTGTTTATGCTTGTGTTGACCCTCCGTCCCAATTTCGTATATGCAACATAATCGTCACGTAATTATGACCATATGATGAAACATAATTATGGCCATATGATGTGACGGACATTCGCCAAGTGACAGTGTATGTTGTGAAGAACATGCCTTTTATGGTATTGTGACTTCATAAGTAACATGTCAGCACTGGAACTTGGCAGGCTTAGACGTGAAAATTTATAGCCTTTAGTAGATGTATTAGTTGTGAAGGCTATTTTAATCACATTGATATAAGTCAGTTGAACTTCTTGATCCACCTTGTTGAATCACCTTGTTTCTTCCCTCTCGTTATTTTTTTTTACATTATGTTGCCATAGTGTTTATGACCTATACACAGTATTCTGACTGTTGCCACAATTTCTGGCTTGGTAAAAACGCTGGTATTGTGTCCAGATCTTCTCTTCTCCTCATTACAAGTACGCGTTAATTTTTGCTATGAATCAATACCAAGTCGCCCAATCTTCAGTCCTAAACAGAGCAGCTGTGGTTGATCAAGAGAAGCTCACTAACATTCATACCCCTTTACATTAGAATGCTAAGTTGATTGACACCGAAATCTACCCGTATGGTCGTACGCAGGACAAGAGGAACACTTCTGGTGTTCTTTCGCATTTCTATACGTTCCTATAGTTTTCGGCGATGTACATCTAGTGAAATGTTCCCAAGGAACTACTTGGCAGCCTCTCAGTTTTTCATTTGTTTCATGTTTTCTTAAAAAGTCTCCAATATGTATAGTGAAGTGTGAGTCCTTGGCAAGAAATTCATTTTTATGGGCACGGAAAGCTTAATGAACTTCCTTTTTGTGTCATTTTCAGGTGGACATTTCTGGAAAAACAGCAAGAGTTGCTCGGCCAATGCTTGTGTACGAGACAGTGTATTGTGGGAACACTCCACTGTGCCTCACTGTACATTATCTCGAACATGCCATACATCTTACAGCATTTGGGCAAAAACTGGGATTGATGAAGATTATTATTCATGATACTGCGTGCAACGTTTCGGCTAGGATGTGGATTTGAAAATTTCGCATTGTTGAAAATGACACTTAGTGGAACCGGCTTTATTCAGCAAACTTTATCCTAAATGAACAGCTGGGCGAGTTGATGTGTATTCATATTGAAAGAAAGTGTGGAAGAAGAAGCACAACACTCAGACGTGAGAATGAAAGGCACAGAAAGATGCGCTACTGAAGCCTAATGCAAACCACAGAAAAATATACCAACACAGTAAGGAAAAATTACAAAATTAAAGAATCACGCAGTCGCAGAGAGAGTAAAACATGTCTAAAAAAGCTAAACACGTGTTAAACTTCAATTGCTAGTACCGCGTCGTCCTGTCCCCTTCATTACTATCTGTGTTGTGGTTTTGTTTTCCCGCTTTCTTTAACTATTAACTTAAGTCCTGACTGCTTTACAGCCTCAAAACTGCGTGGTCAAATTTTATTCAAGCTCATGGCAAGTCCTAGGATCCAATGGGCCAAGCCAGCAGCCACTATTTATAAGACATTTTTAATTTTAAGCATGTGATTACCTAATTTCGAGTTGATCTTGAAGTCAGAATGCTGGGCCTAATTTTCAATGTGTTAATTATGTACAAGCTATGAAGTGGCGAAATAAAGATGAAGAACATTAAGTTGCAGATGGAACTAGCTGGCATGGATATATTGTAAACATAGATGTACTAATTATGCATAATAGAAGTATTAGTACATTTTAGTCATGTGATAACGCTGACAAGTTCCCATGCATAATTCCAGAAATTTACGCTAGTTTTCAGATATCTGTGAGTAAATATGTGCAGTAATATAAGAAGGCAGCGTTGTCATCTTGTGGGCATTGCTGAATGCTTTTATACATCGTGTTAAGTGGATCTACAATCAATTTTAGACTCTTCTGCAGGAAACTCAGCTGTATGATCATGTGCCACATGTCTTGATGCCAAAAATTTAAAATAATACAATAAAAAACTGGAACATACATGCCTGTCTGCATGGCTGCATATTTCGCAAATGTAAAGCTAGCCTTATTGTACTAATTTTGTTGCCTTTATGCGTAGGCTCACACAAAGTTCCTTGTGCATTCCATTTCTTTGGATTGTGCTAGGATACTGGCACTGGAACTGCACATGTCAGTAGGCATTATGAGGATGTTTTAGACACTACTTCTACGTTGCTTTGTTTATGTGAATTATATATAGTGATTGGACGGCACTGTATATGTTGTTCGAAGTGTTCAGTATTGGGTGCAGTTTCTCTGCAAAAAGATGCAAATATGAATATGGATACGTTGACATGAGAAATGCTACTGTTTTGATTCCAATAAAATAGTGCAAACACTGTTTATTTTATCAGTTGAGTTATGACTATTTGTCGTGCAAGCAAATGGAAGAAATGAACGGCTCCATCCAATACAAATTGGTGAAACACTGATCGCTAAATGTAACGGCTTGTGTTTTATTACCAAACAAACGGAACAGATGATTTACACATTACAACACCTTGTGGAAGCACAATAGGTGACAGGCAGTTAGCCAACAAGTCATCACTGTGTTCTAACGTATAATGGGTGACATTTCATCAATCGTAGCACACTTGAAGGTGCCTGTTGTATAAGTGAACTTCAATATAATCTGCAGGTGAACGAGGGAATGCACATAAAAGCAAGTTTTTCCACTTTTGTGCCTATATGCTATAGTCCTCGTGTACCTGTGTTATGTATGTAAATTTATGAATTGGGAAGAAGCCAACCTGTTTACTGCTGTGAATACAGTATACTAGCAATTCAAACGAACCACTATTTTCTGGAGAACAGCTGTTTCATTGATGATGACTGTAATACATATTTTTTTTTATTTCGTACTGTATCATCTGTGCAAGGGGAGTGCCAAGCACACATGGACGTCCACAAGGGAGAAGTACACGTAGCATTAACTTTTTTATTTTGCGGGAGACATGTCACTGGTAAATTTGAGGATGTTGGGCTTGACCAACGTTACTAGATTAGCTTGACAACGGGGCACGCTTTTGGCATTCGCTTTAACGCGGTGGCGTGATGCATAACAATAACGATTAATTAGGTAGATAGTGGGTAGTCTCCGAATATGAAAGCAACTAAATACAAACTATCAGATTTAGAGAACCACTGTATGCCACGCTAAAGCGCGCATTGCAAATAAGTGCTAATTTATGAAATAGATTATCGTTCAGTTGCTCAGAAGGCTCTGCTGCCCCTGCGTGCAGCACGTGACAGTAAGCGCGCTTTAAATGCACCTAATATAGGCACGTTACAATATGCTTGTAACTGCGGCGTCTGCGTGTGTAAATATTATATGCTACTGGAGCGGCAGCCGCGAGCCTGCCGACAGTAGAATAGAACAGTGGACACGGACACGTTCGCGCTCAGTGACCGTTGACAGTGAGTCGCGGGCGTGTCTTGGAATGATAAAGTCGTGTTGCTCAGTGTCTCAGCCTCGTCTCTGAGGGGTTCTGCACGGCAAAGAATAGTAGTGTTAAAACCCTCAGCTTTAACCCAACACTGATGGTTCACGAGGGGCCGTTCTCCCGCTTGCTAATAACCTGCTTGCAACTCGATCTGTGCACGCACTGATCAAGTCAGCACGAGATCCGTGGCATTAGAACTCAACGCCACGGAAGTGTTTCAAGCTGGGGTCCACCAGGACTTTCATAACGTATTTCCGTCACGCAAATATGTCAGCAGAACGCCATCGGATTTCAAAGAAAAAATACTAAGAAAAAAAAGTCAAGGTTTCGCCGCAACGGCGAAGCAATGAATGCGATAGCAACAAAGTTGAATGTAACGCGAAGAACGGAAAGCAGCTCAAAATTTCCACCGCGCCGCTCGAGCGCAAAGAACGGACGAAAGGAACGCACACAGGGCGAGCCCCAACAATCAGAGTTGTTACTTATTTCTGTTTGAACAGCGTGCTCGTTTCGCTGGCGCGGCCGCTACAGCGAGTGAAGTGATCTTCGTACGTTCTGTAACTTCAGCGCGGGCATCGCGGTGAAAGCTCAAGCGATACAACTCCCCTCGTCTCTCCACGAAATAAGCGCGCACGCAGTCGACCACGCCGTGTAGGGCGAAGTGCACGGAGGCGCGCCCCTCGCGCACTTAGCGCCATCTCGCTGGTGAGCAAGAAAGCACGCGGAAGTAAATGGTGTATATAAATAGCTCGCCGTTAGCATTCTGAAAGACGGTACTTAGAACTTATGCTGAAAGACAGTACTTATAAAGGTTCCGTTGGCAGGAGTCAGACCCACGACCTCTCAGCCAGCGACGATGGCTAGCGGGCGTTTAGCCCACTCAACCACCTTCAAACACATCAAAGAGCGTACATCAACGCTCGTTTTACCTTTCACACCTTCCTCTCCCAACGCTCTTAGAAGGATGGATGGTTTATAAGCGCCCCTTTTATAAGTGGCGGGAACAAGTGTGCCACCAGGCTCGAAAATAAAGCAACAAAAAAACCTTTCTTTTTTTTGGCTCCGCAACGAGCGCCGGCAACGCGCCGTTGCTATGACCGTCCCATTCGGCGCGCTTCCGATAGAGGAGTGTAATTTGGTCAACACTTTAACGCACGGCGAGGTGGCGGCTTTAGCCTAAGTCTCGCTCATAGCATCCATCCGTAAGCAAAATAGCTCTCCGACGCTCGCCTGGCTGTCGCACCGCGTTCCCCGCTCGCCCTGTGAGAATTAACGGCCAGGCTAGAGGGTAGACCCGATGCTCGTCGCGTTTCTCTTTTCGTTTCACGACGCTTTGAAGGAGTGCATATCGAGTATCAGTGTTTACTATGTGTTTGTTGATGCCATCTTTGCACGGGATTCACCATATGTGGTGCCCAGATATATCTTGACAACTTCAGCTGCCGCAAGGGTTATATCATAATTATCGGCGTTAGCCGTCGGTGCGGAGATGGGCCACTAGTCGTCAACGTGGGTGCGTTCTGTTCAAGCGGTGCTTTATCTGCCAAACAACAATAGACATTGTACAAGCTCTCATATAGCAATGTACTATAAACAGTCGACTACTTCTGTGACGACACGTTGCACTTTCGTGTTATACAGATTCCGATGATACAGAGATCAGCCGTCCTCTTAAATGCGAAGCATTTCACAGCGAACTTCTGCGACTTTGAGCGTATCTATCTATCTATCAATCTATCTAGCCGCCTACGACATTGAGCTCTCCTAGTCGTTTCGTTAATGGGATGTATACCAAAATTGGTATGACATAACATGATCGTATTACGAACATAAATGACAGGTCATAACATGAAAATAATAACATGCATGTCATGAACAGCACGATTCACATGCCATGGTCTTGGGGCTCTTGCAGCCGTTTCGTTAATTTGATATATACCAAAATTGGTATGGCGTGACAATAGTGCATGATGAATACAAATGACAGGCCCTAATGGACAAATGATGACAGGTATGCCATATACAGCATGACTTACATTACATGGTATCGGGGCGCTCGTGGCCATTTAAATGAATAGATACATGCCAAAACTGGTATGATGAGACATTTCTGTATGACGAACACAAGTGACACATGGTAAGATGAAAATAGTGACATGCATGGCATGTACGACATGATTTACATGTCGCGCACATGGCGCAATCGCGGCCGCATCACTGCCTTTATATATACCAAAATTGAAACTGCGCGACGATACTGTATTATGAACGTAAATCAGAGGCGGTAACGTGAAAATCATGACAAGCAAGTCACGTACATGGTTTACGTGCTACGCTCATGGCGCCCTCACGGCCATTTCGCTCGCTTGATATACAACAAAATTGGTAATGCACGACGTGACTTTATGATGAACGTAAAGGAGAGGTGGTAACGGGAAAATCATGACATGCAAGTTATGCACGACATGATTTACATGCCACGCTCTTTGTCCGATCGCTGCCGTTTCGCTCGCGTTATATGCATCAAAATTGTTATTGTGCGACGTGACTGTATGATGAACGTAAATGAGAGGCGGAACCTAAAAATCATGACATATAAGTCACGTACGACATGATTTACATGCCACGCTCATGGTGCCCTCGCGGCGAATTCGCTCGTTTGATATACCCCAAAATTAGCATTGCGCGACGCGACTGTATGATGAACATAAATGAGAGGTGGAAACTTGAAAATAATGACATGCAAAAGATGTACGACATGCTTTACATGCCACGCTCATGGTGCCCTCGCGGCCACTTCGCTCGTTTGATATACACCAAAATGAGCATTGCGCGACGGGACTGTATGATGAACATAAATGATGGTGGAAACTTGAAAATCATGAAATGCAAGTCATGTACGGCATGATTTACATGCCACGTGCACGGTGCACTCGTGGCGTTTTGCCGGCTTAATATGCACCAAAATTGCTATTGGGAGATGTGACTCTATGAGAAACATAAATGGCAGGTGGTAACATGAAAACACGCATGCCATTTACGACACGAGTTTCATGACACGCTCACGGTGCACTGGCGGCCGTTTGGCTAGCTTGATATACATGAATATTACTATTGCGCCACGCGACTGTATGGCAAACCTAAATAAGAGGTGGTAACATGAATATTATGACATGCTTGTCATGTATGACACGACTTACATGACACTGTCATGGTGCGCTTCCGGCCGTTTTGTTAACTGGATATATACCCAAATTAGTGTAGCATGACACTAGTGCGTGATGAACATAAATGACATGTCATGCTTTGTATATAACAGAATATACATTTCATTGCCTTGGCATATACCGGATTTTACATGCACGCGTGCATGCCAAACATGCGATATATAGTGAACTAGATGCCATGATATTAATGACTTCACTTGGTTCAAAGACAAAGAAGGCGGTGTACCAGCTCTCTGCCGGCTGCTTCGCATTACATCGATTCCCACAGTGCGTGCGATCTGCTGTATTTTTTCCTATTAGTGTATCGGCGTAGGACCCATCGCACCTTCTTCGCACGTAGGCATAGGCGATAATAATTACCATTATAGAGGAAATAAATCTTAGATGTAAGAGTGGAAATTTGTATCCGTTCTCAAATACAATGAATCATTTCGTGTAATTCCTCTCTTTCATCCGCATTACCTAAACTACATTAATATTCCACGCACGTCTCTCACCTCAAGTAGGGAGCTGAGCGAGGCACAGTTGGCAGCTCGGACCTGCGTCCCGATACGCAGAAGTTAATGTAGTCCAGAGGGCGGCTAATGCCAGTGGAACCCAGGATGCAGACTCCCACCCATGAAAGCTCCTTAAATTATCGTTAACTAGGATTCTACTCATGTATTCGAGATTTTAGTAGTTTAAGAATAACGATATTGTTCCTGGACGCGTCCTCGTAGAACAGATGCTGAACATCCAAGCGTGACGACCATCTATGCCACCGTCGTCAATGCATCACCTTCGGTGAAACTGACAAGCTTTTAAGAGCGAATAAAGCTTAATAAATCTTCACCACCACCACCACCACCTTTAACTAGTAGACGTTTTGCTGGCCGTGTAGGCGCATCGCTCCTAACCCAGCTCTCAGTGGGTATGTGCCACAGAAATTGGGAAAGCTCCGCTACACATCTCCGCTCCACTAAAAATGAAGAGGCTATCTACACCTCGCCGCTCCTACCGGGTATTTGCCACAGAAATTGGCCAAGCCCCACTACCCATCCCTGGTCCGCTAAAAATTAAGTAAAAGTGTGCGGGCTCCGGGAGAGGCATCGAGGTACGGAGATGGTAGTTCGCCAATACGAGCTCGCGCCTAGCAGAGGAGGCCGAGGTTCTGAGCACTATAACTAAGGTTTGCACAGCGATCGTTTTCCTCTAGTGCTCGTAATACATGGTTTAGTATGATTTAGTAGCGACGATATGACATTGCGATACTAGGGCAATTGTGAAACGAGAGACAATGAACCGCAAAACTTGGGAAGGCAATAGGAATGCATGGGAAAACAATAGCCTAGTAGGAAAGCAATACCGATACATCGAAAACCAATAGCCTAGCGGTGGAATGCAATAGCAATACATTGAAAACCAATATTGGGACGGAGGAGAACACCAGCTTCCCTGTTAAACCGGCCTTCAAGGAGTGGTGCAGTAGAAATTTTCTGTTATACACTGCTTCTTTCAGCTGTGAATTTTTCACTTTTACTGGCTCATGTCATTCACACCGTTTTTTATGTTTTTTTTGGGGGTCAAAAGACCGCTACAAAACGTCAACATTGTACTCAAAGTTTCTTTTTTTTTAATTATGGTGTTTTACGTGCCCAAACCACGATGTGTTTATGAGGTGCAACATAGGAGGCAGCTCTGGGTAAAGTTTGACCCCGTGGTTTTTTTAGACACGTACCTGAATACAGTTGTATTCGATACAAATGTCGACCCGCCACGGTGGTCTAGTGGTTATCGTGCTCGACTGCTGACCCGAAGTTCGCGGGATCGAAACCCGGCAGCGGCGGCCGCATTTTTGATGGAGGCGAAAATGCGTGAGGCCGGTGTATTTAGATTTAGGTGCACGTTAAATGACCCCTTGTGGTTGAGATTGCCGGAGCCTTTCATTACGGCCTCCCTCATAATCATATCGTGGTTATAGGACGTTAAACCCATCGAATTAAAAAAATCGGTACAAATGTCACAGTTTCGATCCCAGCGGCGGCGCTCGCATTTCGCAGGAGTCGCAATGCTAGAGGTCCTTCCGCTGCGCGGTTTCAAAGCACGTTAAAGAACCTCGTGTGGTGGGCTACATTATCCCGACCCCTTCATCATGGCTAATCTGATGACGTGAGTTGCTTTAGAACGTCAGGAAAAATAAGACAAGAAAAACACACGAAGACACACACACACCCTCTTATACGCGAGCGCGCGCGCGCGCGTGTGTGTGTGTGTGTGTGTGTGTGTGTGTGTGTTTGTACTCGCGCTGTTCACGAAAGTATCGCACGTATTCAGATTGAAATGAAACATGAGTACGCAGCAAAACAAGTGAGAGACAATGACTCAAATAATGAGCTTAGCGAGCAGAGCAATCAGAGTAGTAATCCTGAACACGGTTCAAACCAGTAAGTTTTAATTACTTTGTTCCCCAGGATATCACCGAGCAATAGGTACATTTACTCACTTTGAAGTTTGTTGCACTAGGAAAAAAATTCCCTACACTTAGCACGAGGTGTCTCGCATGTGTGACCGATAAAGCAATGACTTGTAACTGTACCGCTTTGCTCTCTGCCGTTTCCCCCAGGAGGATAGACTGGCTGTTCTCGATGTTCGCAGAACTTCGGCGCCCAGAATAACACGCCCATTGGACGAGCCTGGACGCCAGCGCGCGAACGCATCAGTGCCACCAAATGATCCGGGACGCAGTAGTCCCTCTAGTCGCCCAAACCGCGGTGAATGCGCGTGGAGTGTTTCCCACGCATTGACTTCCAGGATTCGTTCAAAACTTGATTTCAACGTTGACCCATGTCAAGACTTCTACAAGTATGTGTGCGACAAGTTCCGAGGTTCGAGCGAGATCAGACACGTACGTGAGAAAGGCTGCCGCCAGTATTTTACGGGCGCTCCTTCTGTTCCCTTCATTTATTTTTATACGTTTTTTTTTAATCTAGGAAACATATTGTGTTCTATAGGCTCCCCAAGCATCGCTTAGTGGGGCTGCTGCTCTTGACAGGCAGCACCATCTCTGGCATAAAAATACAAACTGGGTGCAAGCAATGCTCGTTTTCCCTTCTCTCCAATGCGCTGCCGCTCGCTTCCGTGCACGTGCACAGCTCTCGCGGTGCACTTGCGGCGCCTGACAATGTACCGCATGCAATGCGGCTTCAAAAGGATCTTCAAGCTTAACTGACCCTTCCGAAAAGCGAACTTGATAAAAGGAGAAAGGCTCGTGAATGCCGTTTACGGTGAAGAGCAGACGATCGACAACGACGCCCGACTCAAAGCGAAATGCATTTCCCAAGTCGCGATTACACCGTGTAGGACGTATACCTCGAGGTAAGTCTCATTCTGTCATGTTAAAGATAAGTAATGGTCCACATGCACTGCGAAATGAAGCCGTGCACGCTGCGGTGTGGACTACGAATCATATGATTGTTGTTTTGATATGGCATGCTTGCAGTAGCAGCCGTGTACTTTCGTGAACAAACGTTTGCGGCGTGCGAAAAAAAAAGAATTTGTACGGTCATGGCACTGTTTCCTGAGAAGGTTAGAGTCACGTTCTTCGTGCCGCTGGAGAATCACCCGCCGATTAAGACGCGAGGCAGCTAGCTGAGCTGTAACAACTGTGAAGCAGGATGACTGCTCGCCTCCTTTTTTCGGCTCTCGCGTCATGCTTGCACTCTCTTTGTATGAGAATATGGGCTTGACAGGTGTATAAAACCTGCTGCGCGAACGCGGCTAGAAATTCGCACGAAGTCAGAAGGTGGTTACTTCAAGGTTGCAATTGCAAAGCATGTATTAAGTGCCAGTTATATTTAGCGGCTTAAGTATCACCCTGATGAAGTGACAAAAACAAAGCAAACCTGCACAGCGATGTCAAAGCTTGCTGAAAATGCACAGACGTCCGTTCCGGCGTGATAAAGCAGACTTCGCGACGTGTGAATTGCAGGCGCCGAACTTCTGACAATGTGCCGAGTCCAGTTGAATTCAACCAACTGCGCAACGCTAACGGTATAACGCGAGTGTGAACGTGCAACAACGAACGGGTAGGTCTCACGAACACGAGGAATCAAAACACCAAGTTGTTTCACCTACAACCATAACTGGACTTTCACAATGCGAGAAGACAGCGAGTAATTATTGTAGTCGATGCATGCATGCGCTCAGTTACGTACGGATTCATATAGTCGAAACGAACAAAAGCGATGAACTCAAGACAGCCAAAACAGAAGGCGAGAGAGCGCGGTCAGCTATCCACGCTTGCCGTCTTTATTCCTCGTGCGACATGCCCGAGAACCGATACAGTTTCACACGTGAATCGCGTGCCTTGGTGTTGTTTGCACTGTTGTGGCAGGCCACGACACAGCGATTCTTCGGACCTCGCTTGCGCTTTCGCGGGGTCGCTTCTGCCAACGTGGAAATTCAGCTTTGCAGAGCAAGCCTCTCGGTTCAGCATGCCAAGCTGTCGGCACGGCGCCCCAGTTCCCCGCACCGTCCGGGAAACGAGTGCACGCGCGTGTTCACGATGCCGAGACAAACAGGCTGAGTCGGCTGCGCTTGCACCTATACTCGGCGACAACTTATCTTGGCATTGGAACGAAGGCTACGGAGGCGGGGCATCCACACATTTGTGTTACTACGCAAGTAGTTCGGCATCTTGCAGCCGATTTCAGTTCCAGTTTCGTTTTCGCTTGCTCGCATCGCTGGAGCGTTTAGCACCACGTCTACAT